>NC_069505.1:216609726-216909726 GCF_027579735.1 Bombina bombina
TAATACAATTTTACACGGGGTGACCTATGCTATAACTATCCTCTCTCCCTCTTTCTATTTTGTATTCGCTCCCCTATACCTTTCTCTTCACTCTCTTTCCATACCAACCCCCCCACCCCCCCCTTTTCTTTTTTCTTTCTCCCCCCCGACAGTGAAACTAGCTTGGCCATGACTATAGTATGTACATACCATAATGTTAGGGGGCTCAATACGCCAAATAAAATAAGTCGGCTCATGAGATCTCTCACTCACGCCAAATCAAAAGTGGTCTTCCTACAGGAAACCCATTGGGCTGAAGATGCACCTATCCCCCTACATTATAAACAGTTCCCGGTAGTGGAGACAGCGTCATTCCCATCCAAATTTAGGGGAGTTGCGATATTGATCCACAAGTAAGTTCTTTATGAAAGATTGGAAGTATATAAAGACCCAAGAGGTAGATACCTTATCCTAAATTGTAAGTTAGATTATGTTCCATACACCCTAGCCAACTATTATGGCCCAGACTTGGGACAGATCAGAGCGTTTAGGAAATTCTTGAGGTTTTTAGCTTCACACAGGTCCCAGAACTTGCTACTCGCAGGTGACTTTAATATGATTTTAGACACAGCCCTGGACAGACGTTCATCTAAACTCAAACCTTGCGATCCCCAGACTGCTAGGACTGCCAGACTATTTAACAACCTTCTTGCACAATATAACCTGTTCAACGCTTGGCGGTCCCATTATCCTACCTCCAGGGATTACTCTTATTACTCTGCAGTTCACAATGCATATACTAGAATTGATTACATCTTCTGCGAACCACGGTTACTAGATCTTTTTCAGCAGGTCTCTATGCCGGGGTGCTCCTGGTACAATCATTCCCCAGTTCAGTTTACCTTGAAGACACCGAATTGCTTGGCTTCCAGACCTTCCTGGAAATTTCCAGAATACTTAGTGTCAACCCCAGAGCAGATTTTGTTTATACAAAAGGAATTAGACAAATTTTTAAAAATCAATGATAACGGAATGGTAGATGACTTTTGCTTGTGGAACACACTCAAAGCTTATGTTAGGGGATTGTTTTTTAAGTTGAAGGCTGAACATAGAAAGCAGTCAGGGAGGACATTAGCCCAGCTACACACAACCCTTCGCTCTTTAACAGCTTCTCATATGGCGTCCCTAGACCCACAGATTCTTTCGCAAATATTAAAATATTAGACACTAAAATGAAGATAGAGGCCCTAGAACTTAAACGCTTGCAGTCGCAGATCTACCAATTCAAACAAACTTTTTATTCCAAGGGGAACAAGGCGGATCAACTACTAGCTAATAAGTTGAGACAACGCGCAGCAGAAGCCCGTATCCCATTTCTGACAACACCACAAGGGAAAGTACGCCTTCCAACAGATATTGGCAAGGCATTCGCATCTTATTACTCCTCCCTATATAATCTGAAGCAATCCCCTGATTCTCCTACCCCGTCTATTCAGCGCATCCAGAATTTCTTAGACTCCCTATCCCTCCCAGTCCTGTCCGAATCCCAGAAAAAACTACTTGATTCTCTTATCTCCATTGAGGAAGTGGTCTCAGTCATCAAATCACTGAAGCCCCATAAATCCCCGGGGCCAGACAGGTATAGTGCCCTCTTCTATAAGACATTTCTCCCACATATCTCTCCGTTGCTTACTAGAATTTGCTTGTTGGCCAGACAGTCTGGGTCTCTTCCCTCGGAGATGCTCGAGGAAGTTATTGTAACTATACCGAAACCTGGAAAGGCTCCCAACTTATGCGAAAACTTCCGTCCTACCTCCCTAATTAACATGGATGTTAAAATCCTTGCTAAAATTTTGGCCTCTAGGCTCAACAGTGTTCTTCCTTCACTTGTAGATCAGGTAGGATTTACCCCGGGCAGAGAAGGCCCGGACAACACCCGAAGGTTACTTAATATCTATTTTGAAGCTAAACGTCAAAATATCCCTTGTACAACTCTGGCGCTTGACGCCGAAAAAGCCTTCGATAGGGTAAATTGGGATTATCTATTTGAGGTATTAAAAAAATGTGGCTTTCCCCCGAACTTCCACTCCTGCATTAAATCACTATATTCTGCTCCCTCGGCTTCAGTCAGAGGCCTCGGGTTTCGCTCCCCCATATTTCAAGTGTCCAACGGAACTTGCCAGGGGTTTCCCCTGTCCCCGTTAATATTCGCTCTTGCTATGAAGCCATTAGCTGAGGCTATCAGGAGCAATCCTGATATACAAGGTGTTGAGATTGCAGGGACCCCGCAGAAGACTGCATTGTTTGCGGATGACCTAACTATTCTTCTAGGGGACCCCATTAGGTCTCTTCCGCTTACTAAATGATTTTGGCAAAGTTAGTTATTATAAGCTAAACATCAGTAAAACTGACGCATACACTATCAATATGGCGGACAAAGAGTTAGAGCTTCTTAAGGGAACATATCCATTCAACTGGTCCCAACATCGAATTAAACATTTGGGAGTGTTCCCCTCGTGCAATATATCTACTATCATCGAGTCTAATTTCTACCCCCTATTGCAACAGTTCCAGAAAAATGTGGATGCATGGAGTGTCCCATGCATCTCTTGGCTGGGTCACGTGGCAGCGTTTAAAATGATTCTACTCCCCAAGCTCACATACCTCTTTCGTTCACTTCCCATCCCAATTCCCAAGTCACTCATAGGCAAATTCCAGCAAGTTTGCAATAAATACATTTGGAAAAATAAGCATCCCAGAGTAGCCACTCAGATATTGCAACAGCCACTGTGCAAAGGGGCGCGGGCACCCCTAACATTGCTACCTACCATGAGGCCTCACGGCTGGCGCATATCCTTTCGTGGAATGTCTCCTCGGAGCTTAATAAATGGCAAACACTGGAGCAAGCTACTTTACCCCATCCACTTCTCCTACCAGACCTTATTTGGCTCCCCAAACACGTTAGATCTACCTATATGATTCACAACACCATTATTTTACATGCTCTCTGTCTTTGGGACAGGTTACACTCACTACAGCAACTTGCCCCGCATCCCTCCCCCATTCACTCCCTTTCGGGCCTCTTGGCAGCCCTCAGAGACTCACACCCGCAACTATGGCATGAACGGGACATAAATTTCATAGCTGATCTGTTCCCCAGAGGGCGATTCATTGCTACTTCACAATTCTGCTCAATTTACAATCCACCGCTTCTCTTAGAATTTGAATTCTGGAGATTACGTAGTTTACTAAAATCGCCACGGTCGCTCTCCACTTCATATAGGGACCTGCTGAATTCCCCTACCTTCTACAAGTCAGCCTATATCCTGGCTTGGGAAAGGGACTTACAATTTTACGCAGAGCAAGCTGTTTGGTCTAAGGCTGCCACGCAAACTAAACAAGCACTTCACTGTGTAACCCTGCTGGAGCTATATATTAAGGTTTGCACCCAATGGCACCTTACAACGCTCAGGCTCTTCAAAATCTCCCACTTAAACTCCCCACTGTGCTGGAGAGATTTGTTGGGAATGCCCGAAATTACGGCCCTTTTGGATTGAGGTTACTAACAAATGCACATCCCTAGACCCCTCGATCAGTACCCTCCCACAAACTAATTTTATTTCACTTAGACGTTAAGACGACCTCCATTCCCATAGACTTCCTAAGCATATACTTGTTCTCAGCAGCCAAATTGGCGATTGCTAGATTGTGGAAACAAAAGACAATCCCAGGAAGGGGCGACGTAGTTAAAATTATGACTTACTTTGAGCATATGGAGGGCCCTAGCTTCACTCAGCAGAACAAGGTTTCCTTACACTTTCAAATCTGGGACACCTGGACACAATTCAATAACACTTTGAGGGAAACCCCCAGGAATAATCACTAATGGACATAGGCATAAGTAGTGTGACGGTCCGATATATCGCTGAGGCTAGTTCCTCTCTTTCCCTCCCCAGCCCCCCCCCCCCCCTTTTTTTTCTCCCTCTCTTCTTCCTTTCCTCCCCCATATTCATCCCATCTTCCTCTGTTCCCCTCTTCTCCCTACCATTCTTCCTTTGCTTTCTCCTCGATAACGATTTCCTCCTCTCCCCATGGGTCACCCGTCCCGATGATTTCTATACAACATAAAAAGGCTCTAATATTCATCTTTTCTGCTTCTCATTACTATTACTCATTTACAAGTTGTTTGTACATCTATGTACTGAAAATAACGGCATGCCGCACAATATGAAAAAAGTTTTGTCATATACCTGAATTGATTTTGAATTGGATGTATACGCATTATCTGGACGTTATCTGTAATTTTCGACCTCAATAAAACATTTTTGAAAAAAAAAAAAAAAAAAAAATTAATATAATTACATTTTAAATATGATTCATCTCTTATTCACTATCCTAATCCACTGAATAAAGGTTTGTATTTCATGTCCCTCTAAATTTATGGCTAACTAAAGATAATCAAAAGATTTAAATTTAACAATAATCCAAATTTAGTATGTGTATCTAAAATAAATGTTCTATGTAAATGAGTAATAAAATCATTTGACTGTACTAATCTTTAAAATACTATGAAATGAGAGATTATCTAAACAATCTATGTAATTTCACATTATTTTTTAAGACAGTGATATTCTTCATTAATACTAATTTAACTTTCACATTTAGCTATTGACATTCCCGCTAATGTGAGCACACATAACATTCATGTTTGATCTTGCTTTTGTTACCTGAGGAGGAGATCGTAGATCTTGGAGGGGGTCCCAAAGCCCTTCGGACCTCAGCTGTATAAGAAAAATTTAATATACATATTTAAAAATGTGAACAATCATACAAGTAAGAACAATTTACTTAAAACAAAATGAATAATAAAAAACATACCTGTAGAACGGCCAATGCTTGCTTCATCAGGGGTGCTGCACATAATGTCCGGGTGTGTGGCGGCCAAGGAGAAACTGTGGCTGGATTCAGTGTAGATACTGACGGGCAATAGGAGGGTCTCATCTCCATCTGTGGCAAAATCATCATCAGCTGTAATTGCAGCAGCAGCAGCTGCAGCACTGGCAGATGCTAAAACAAAAATACAACATGAAAGAAAAGATTAGTCTCAACATAATTGCACATCGTAATCTCAATAACCATAAAAAGGTTAAAGATTGTTCAAATTATTGCAACATCAAAAACGCATGTAATAGAATGTTACCTGCCAACTCGTCAGTATCATGCCCCACCAAATCCAGATCGAGCATCATATTTGCTCCCAGCTTCTCCCTCAGCTGAGTCTTGTACTCTGAGAGCTCAACTGTATATGGCACACCAGTAGAATGTGCAGCTTGCTTCTCCCTGGCCAGCTCTTAATGTCAGAGAACCTCTTCTTACAGTTCTCCACCATTTTGGGATGAGTGCCTTCGGCGGAGACACTGCCAGCAATTGCTCTCCAAAGTTCTTGTTTTCTGGAGAGCGAGGTCTTTTGGGCTTTGGAACCATAAATAAAATCATAGTGCTCTAAAACAAGGGTAACTAAAACTTGTTTTGCTCAAAAGTAAACTGAATATTTCTCCCAGTCTTGGTCTTCCCAGACATAACAAAACCAAATAATAGAGCACACAAATGTTGCAAGAATAACAATCAAATGAACAATCAAATGAAAACTAAGACCTACAGCTCTTGTCAAAGCTTAGTAGGACTTAAAAGACTCCATTTTCAATTCCCTTTTATAGATAAATACGTAGACAATCAGCCATTGACAATTAGAGAATAATCAATAAAACTTTAACAATATGATAGGACATCGTATTTACTATTCCATCATTTATGACGCATAATTAATATAATCCTCATATGACAACTTAATACATAATGAATTACAACCATCTACAATTGTGATAGTTGTCTCATTAAAATAATAATGATTCATTTTACAGTTCAAGATGGCGTGATCTCAATTATTTAGTGACGGTGAATTGGTCATCCTGTTCGACGGAATTGACAGATATTTCAGATGGATTGTGTGAGTGAGTGTAATTATGTGCAAGGACAGAGATCTCATCCTTATTTTTTTGGACATTACTTTTAAGACGCCACCAATCCAGGTAATCCTATTATCATTTTTAAAGGCCCATATTTTAGGGATAACTAAAATTTGACTTGTATACACAGTTATTAATAATAGATTTTAATCTCTTGTCAGTCAGTCATTGGTGACGCATTAAATATTATCAATGATTCGCTGTTCTGAGCACATGATTCATATATTGCCCCTATCAAAATGCATATAAAATTGATATTACAAAGAACCAATAAGATAGCTTTATGTTTTTTTTTTTTTTTTTTGTGTCACTTTATATTTTTTTGAGGGAGGGATTATTTTGCTATTGGAGTTTGAGAGAGAGCAGAAGTTTGGAGCAGGAGTTTGAGAGAGTGCAGTTGTATTTGAGAGAGCAGTTGTGTTTTTTGTATTTGTTAGAATTAATTTAGCTATGTCCACCACCATTTAGTGATGGTGAACTGGTCATTCTTGTCTATGGGACGAACTGGTATTTCCCAAGGAGGATAGGTGGAGTGAGAGGCATCAGACATGAACAACGGGACACACATTGTTTATGAGATGATGCGATGCATAAGGCGGGTGTCCGGAATACAACGGTCGCATCGTCAATGTCTTTGATGGTTCAGTGATCTGAGGCATAGGGAGCAGGATCGCTATGCAGCGATCAGATCACTGATCCGGAGATGTGAGTATTATTTATCCAGTATATTGACAAACATGATGCACATAAAATAAAACCGGATTAAAATTAAAATCTTGAACAATTTTATATTACAACAAATTATATTTATTGACAAAAAAAATGCAATTTAAAAAAAATAAATAAATAAATGTTTATTGCTTTCATTGTTAATAGATTATAGATTACGATTTCAAATTTATTAACAAATATATATATATATATATATATATTTATATATATATATATTTACTTTAATTGAGATAGATAAATAAATAGATAGAGATATGTGTATGTGTGTACATATATATATATATATATATAAATATATATATTGTAATATTTTAATTAATAATTTTGGTTTACTATGGAATATATAATATCCATACTTTTAAAAACATTAACATTAAACATCATATTAAAATAAAAATGATTCTAATGTGGACATTCATCATTATATCATTGCAGATATAACAAGGCCACGAGACAGGATACCCAGATATTTGTTGCCAGTCTTGGCGTTTTTTTTGTCTAATTGAGGGGAGGGGTTTGGGTCTACACAGTGTATAAAGTCACTATTGTTTGTTAAACACATTGTCTGAGGAAGGGGATTTTTGTCCTCGAAACGTCACTATTTTGCAGTAAATTATTTCACTAAAAAAAGACCAGCGAGTGCAAGTTTGTTTCTTCTTTCTATATTGATTTTCACTAGCACCCTGGCAGTTGTTACTAAGTGAGAGTGCACATCTTTGCTACTGATATATATATATATATATATATATATATATATATATATATAATCGTATATATTCATGTATATAAATATATTTTGTACTATAAAATATTATATATATGTAGAAATATGTATTTATGAATAAATAGAACATATTCTATCGCCCCGCCCCTAGAAAATGGCTTGCCCCCCACCCACCAGCCCTGGCACTTTCATAATTCTTCAGGGACTATTACCCTATACAATGCTTGTTGCTGGCGTTATTTGCCCCTCCTCCTGAGTCCTCCAGATTATTTCCAGTGCTCTCACGTTCCTTCACAGGCCCAGCACAAGGAACTCATGACCGGAGACTCTGGGAAGAGGGAGGAGCAAGTCAACAGGTGATGCGTGCAGTGTGTGCACTGTGCAGATTCTGCAGAAGCGTGGGGGAAGGAGCTCCTGGCACTGACTGACTGGCACTGCTGTGGCTGAGTGTGGCGCATTGTAAATACCGGTCTCACGGTCTGTGACGTCGTCCCCAGTCCAAAGGAGAGAGCTTATTCTGGGGTAGGGTGCAAAAGATCATACTGTTACATGAATGTTCTGTTGTACTTGGTGGCTCCACCAATATTTTCACTAACATACAAGTTGCTTTGCACTACGTTCTACATTATCTGATATGTTATCAGCATGGATGCAGCAGCTCCTCCTCCATTACCTCTAAACTCTGCTTGGGTCCCTACACATAATAACCCCCCCTCCTTACTGCTAATTGTTACGAGTTCTGGCTTATCTATACAGTGGGCACATCTAGCTTCTGCACTCCACCACAAAAGATTGCTGGGACTTTTAATTTCAGCCAGCAGCAACTGGACGCTTCAGCTGCATTCCTGCCTGTGTAATGATTGTTTATCTGACAGTGAAGTGCAGGGGGGCTGGGGATTCCTTTCCAACTTTGTATTCAGCAGCTACAAGTAAGACACTAGCTTTTATTTGCTGTCAGTGTTTAAGCCCCTGCCCCTCCATTTGCTTTGTGTAACAGTATTACTTACTTACTGAACCTTTTCTAGGAACCAGTGACAAGCAGTGTATCACAATGACTATTGCTCTCATGTTTTTTTTTTTTTTACATTATTATTATTAGATGAGTTTGTGTGTGTGTGTGTGTGTTGTATGAGGGTGAGTGGGGTGTGTGTTGTATGAGGGTGAGTGGGGTGTGTGTTGTATGAGGGTGAGTGAGTGTGTGTGTTGTATGAGGGCGAGTGTGTGTGTGTGTTGTATGAGGGTGAGTATGTTGTATTAAGATGAGTGTGTGGTGTGTGTGTTGTATGAGGGTGTGGCGTGTGTGTAGTATGAGGGGGTGTGTGTGTGTGTATTTTCAGACCAAACACAAACATAGGGTCAGGAAGGTATGTGGTATCATGGCACTGGGTCTTGGGGATAAAAAGTTTGAAGAACCCTGATTTACAGAGCCCTGGTGTTTGCTGAAATTGCTTTAAACTATAAAGAAAACCTTTTGAGAGTTTTCCTCTCCTTCTCGGGTCTGAAGAAATACCTGAGGAAGAAAGGAAAACTCTCGAAAGCTTGTCTTTTAAGTATTAGGTTAATACAATATAAAGGTATCATTGCATACCGCATTACTCTGGTATTTTGGAATCTTATATATATATATATATATATATATATATATATATATATATATATATATACAGGGAGTGCAGAATTATTAGGCAAATTAGTATTTTGACCACATCATCCTCTTTATGCATGTTGTCTTACTCCAAGCTGTATAGGCTCGAAAGCCTACTACCAATTAAGCATATTAGGTGATGTGCATCTCTGTAATGAGAAGGGGTGTGGTCTAATGACATCAACACCCTATATCAGGTGTGCATAATTATTAGGCAACTTCCTTTCCTTTGGCAAAATGGGTCAAAAGAAGGACTTGACAGGCTCAGAAAAGTCAAAAATAGTGAGATATCTTGCAGAGGGATGCAGCACTCTTAAAATTGCAAAGATTCTGAAGCGTGATCATCGAACAATCAAGCGTTTCATTCAAAATAGTCAACAGGGTCGCAAGAAGCGTGTGGAAAAACCAAGGCGCAAAATAACTGCCCATGAACTGAGAAAAGTCAAGCGTGCAGCTGCCAAGATGCCACTTGCCACCAGTTTGGCCATATTTCAGAGCTGCAACATCACTGGAGTGCCCAAAAGCACAAGGTGTGCAATATTTAGAGACATGGCCAAGGTAAGAAAGGCTGAAAGACGACCACCACTGAACAAGACACACAAGCTGAAACGTCAAGACTGGGCCAAGAAATATCTCAAGACTGATTTTTCTAAGGTTTTATGGACTGATGAAATGAGAGTGAGTCTTGATGGGCCAGATGGATGGGCCCATGGCTGGATTGGTAAAGGGCAGAGAGCTCCAGTCCGACTCAGACGCCAGCAAGGTGGAAGTGGAGTACTGGTTTGGGCTGGTATCATCAAATATGAGCTTGTGGGGCCTTTTCGGGTTGAGGATGGAGTCAAGCTCAACTCCCAGTCCTACTGCCAGTTTCTGGAAGACACCTTCTTCAAGCAGTGGTACAGGAAGAAGTCTGCATCCTTCAAGAAAAACATGATTTTCATGCAGGACAATGCTCCATCACACGCGTCCAAGTACTCCACAGCGTGGCTGGCAAGAAAGGGTATAAAAGAAGAAAATCTAATGACATGGCCTCCTTGTTCACCTGATCTGAACCCCATTGAGAACCTGTGGTCCATCATCAAATGTGAGATTTACAAGGAGGGAAAACAGTACTCCTCTCTGAACAGTGTCTGGGAGGCTGTGGTGGCTGCTGCACGCAATGTTGATGGTAAACAGATCAAAACACTGACAGAATCCATGGATGGCAGGCTTTTGAGTGTCCTTGCAAAGAAAGGTGGCTATATTGGTCACTGATTTGTTTTTGTTTTGTTTTTGAATGTTAGAAATGTATATTTGTGAATGTTGAGATGTTATATTGGTTTCACTGGTAAAAATAAATAATTGAAATGGGTATATATTTGTTTTTTGTTAAGTTGCCTAATAATTATGCACAGTAATAGTCACCTGCACACACAGATATCCCCCTAAAATAGCTAAAACTAAAAACAAACTAAAAACTACTTCCAAAAATATTCAGCTTTGATATAAATGAGTTTTTTGGGTTCATTGAGAACATGGTTGTTGTTCAATAATAAAATTAATCCTCAAAAATACAACTTGCCTAATAATTCTGCACTCCCTGTATAGTTTTTTTTTCTGTGGTGTAATTTAGTGGTAAAAATTATTTGTGCCCCCCCAGTTTTGACTGTGGTATCTTATGTGCCCCCCCTATATATTGTTCCTAGAGTCGCCACTGGGCAGCGGAAACTGTCTGACGGCTCATGTGGCTTTGTAACATTTTTTTTTTTTTTAAAGTAGAACTACTAAGAATATTTCATAGTTTTTGTGGCCCTAGCAAATAAAATAGTGGGCTTTGGGGATTTCTGGTGGGTGGGCAAACCCACAATTCAAAAAATCCCTTTGGAGAGGTGAAAAGAAAATAGAGGGTACCCTTCAATTTTACATAAACCTGACCCTGTGCCACTGTAATTTTTAGGAAATATTTTAATATTTGTATGAAACATATAATTATTTGTGATACAAATATCTATACATTTATATGCAGACCTTAAGGCCTCTAAAATATTGATCTGTGGCCCCTGTTTTAAGAGGTTGGTCATCACTAATCATTGGACTGGAGAGCCCTTGTCAGTTTTAAGCATTGCTGGTTGTTGACAATGCCCGTGACATCATTATATAATGAGGCACTATAACATACAATCAGGAAGTACACAGAGACAGAGGCACTTTCTCAACTCTCATGGTGTGAAGAAATGCAGTCAAATGTATTCACTTTAAAGATGCACCAAAAATGTGTGTTGTTGATCACCCGTGAAGCTTGGTATCAGTTTTGGCTAATGGGGACTATATCTACATTGTTGGACCTATAGGGACAATAAACCTTTCATTTGAAAAAGTAAAAGCTCCACTTTCGAATGAGGGTTTATTGTTAATTATTGTGGTATCCAGTTTTCTTACGATTGCATCACAAAATCTTGGTCGTGAATAAAATGTTATTAATGAAAATGTATAAATACTTTATTTAGTCCATAGTATTACTAATGTAATGAGAAAAAAATAATAATCTCCAACATAGACTGAACTTTGGTACAATCAAATTTATATGTGATGTGTTGTGTGTCCCACAAATATGCAATTTCATGTAAACAGTATAAGCCAACCTTGAAGCAAAGTATTTATCAAAAGCCCAAGGGAGGGCGAAACGCGTCGCTTGCACCTGTGACACTGTGACTTTGAAAGAAGGACAATTTATTGCAGTTTTTACTTTAGTTTTAACCCGGGTTAATTTCATTTCTACATACTCAAGGGTGAGGAAGAACCTGTACCCCACCTCTCCATTGGAATTAAGAGCACACCTTCAGCTGGCAAGTCTGTTTAACCAACAAGCTGATATACGGACACAGCGATCAGCTGTTTGCCTTTACGCTGTCGGAACATCGGATTGAGAAGAGCATATGGGGAATCTGTGACGTCAGACGCCGACTCACACGTGCAGAGGTCTGTACACTTCTATCCCCAGGAACGGCGGTGACTACATTTGCGGTCCAAGTTCTGACCGAAGGAACAAACTTTCCTGTAACACCCTCTGGACTCATGGTATAGTAATCTTACACATTTAATGTGGAGCATATTTACAGCAAGCTGACCTGAGCTGTCATTCCATGCATTTGTCTAAACCCCTACGCTGATTGTAGACGGCTATCTGCACTGCAGTTTTACATTTGAACTTTCCGCTATCAAGTTTCTCCATCCTATTTGTTTTAATATCTGTCACATATGGTTATATAATCTTTTTGTGCCATAAAGTTTTTTATTTACTTAGAGGGATAGCACTCTTTTGACATGAAATAACGTTTATATATGTCAATGTATGATACATTGTTTGTATAGTAATTTGAGGATCCAGCCCGCATTGAACTTAGCGAGTGTATTATACTTTTATTTTTTTATATATTTGTATTTACAGGGAGACGTCCCTAGAAAAGTTTTTTATATTGTGCATATCTGTGCTTATTAAATTTGTCTACAATTTTTATCTGGTGTGTATACTTTTACCCTAAGGGCGCACTTACTCTATCTTGAAGCTTAGTGCTTTGTTTGTGTTTATACTTGTGTTTGATACATTACAGGGATTGTATCTTTAGAGCAGTGTTTAGTATTACAATCCTGTAGCGCACATTAATCCCCCTTTTTATTACACAAGAAAACTCCTAATACCAGCGTTACAATTGTGAAACTAAACAGTCATGAGAAGGGAACCCCGAGGGGAACCGTGTGCGGGGTGCGCTGAAAAAGGTTAATACGTGGTATTGGTCTAAAAACAAACCATAAAGTTCATGTGAGTTGATGGTGCTGAATCTTGCAATCAAATATACTGGCGGCAAACGCTCCTCTGGTCTTCGGAAAGGAGATATCTGTAATTAGAAATAAAAAAGAGGGCGCCACATAGCGTGATATTGTTGGCTCAAAGTCCAAATGGGTAATTATTATCGTCGCTTACCGGAGAACGATGCACCGTATTGTAACCGGTGCTGACAGGCAGGCTAACACTTTCAGTGGTTAGCACACTGGGTGGGCTCCGGCAGGTTGTACACAGCTGGTACTCAGCGTTCACTTGATTGGTGTGCGTCTATGCAGCTAGCGAGTCAGACACTGTGGTGGATCAGACAATTTCAAACCTTTGTCAGGGAGGAAGCACTGCAGTAGATCGAACACTTTGATACCTTAACCAGGAAGGCTCGAAAGAGAACAGAGGACAACTTCCGTATATAAAATAAATGAATTTTATTCCATACAATCTGCTACGCGTTTCTAGACCTACACCGGTCTTTTCATCAGGCATACAAACAATGGATACAAATTTCTTAAAATAACAATCTTATATACAATTAAAAACGGAAGTTGTCATAGTTTTCAGCAACAACCAATGGGCTGAAAATGGATACTCTGTATCCCATTTGTGCTAATTAGGCTTGGTCACCTGTAAACATCATTAACCTTTGCATTGTAAATCCTAAAAAACCCATAAGTATAAATGAATGAAAATAAAACAATTTCTACAACAGTTTAAAGGGTCTCATCACAATCTGCTACAATTATCGCTAATGTGTTGGAGTAAACCTACATAAACATTTGCAATATAATGTATGATTCGCATATCTAAATGAAAGATAAATAAAAAGTAAAACAATTTCTAACAAATTAGGACAATTTAAAGGGTCTCATCACAATTTGCTACAATTAACACTGAAGTGTTGGAGTAAGCCTACATAAACATTTGCAATAAAATGTGTGATTCGCATATCCAAATGAAAGATAAATAGTATATGATTTTGTTTGGACCGGGTTTATCTTCGTATCAAACATGAGTTAAATTCAAATTTAAAATTGTAAAACAACCACTGACTGAATGACTCATGTTTAATCACTTCAGGAGTGTTTTGCTTTAGTCTTATTCTGAAACAATAATAATAATAACATAACATGAAAAGAGCTGATGTATGTGTGAGTGTATGTAAAAAGTGTGATGTGTGTTATATCTAAATTAGAAATGTTATTTTAAACAAACAAATGCAGTGATGTGTATGTGTATATGTGTAAGTGAAGTGTATACCCAACTAAAATTGGTTTTTTGAATGGTGTATAGAAAAAAGGTGATTACCAATATTGTAATATATAGATCGTGTTCTATTAATTCAACATTTGATTTTGTATGATACCCTCAATCTTATAGTGTAATGAAATATCCACTGACTGAATGACTGAGTCATTCAGTCAGTGGTTGTTTTACAATTTTAAATTTGAATTTAACTCATGTTTGATACGAAGATAAACCCGGTCCAAACAAAATCATATACTATTTATCTTTCATTTGGATATGCGAATCACACATTTTATTGCAAATGTTTATGTAGGCTTACTCCAACACTTCAGTGTTAATTGTAGCAAATTGTGATGAGACCCTTTAAATTGTCCTAATTTGTTAGAAATTGTTTTACTTTTTATTTATCTTTCATTTAGATATGCGAATCATACATTATATTGCAAATGTTTATGTAGGTTTACTCCAACACATTAGCGATAATTGTAGCAGATTGTGATGAGACCCTTTAAACTGTTGTAGAAATTGTTTTATTTTCATTCATTTATACTTATGGGTTTTTTAGGATTTACAATGCAAAGGTTAATGATGTTTACAGGTGACCAAGCCTAATTAGCACAAATGGGATACAGAGTATCCATTTTCAGCCCATTGGTTGTTGCTGAAAACTATGACAACTTCCGTTTTTAATTGTATATAAGATTGTTATTTTAAGAAATTTGTATCCATTGTTTGTATGCCTGATGAAAAGACCGGTGTAGGTCTAGAAACGCGTAGCAGATTGTATGGAATAAAATTCATTTATTTTATATACGGAAGTTGTCCTCTGTTCTCTTTCGAGCCTTCCTGGTTAAGGTGTCAAAGTGTTCGATCTACTGCAGTGCTTCCTCCCTGACAAAGGTTTGAAATTGTCTGATCCACCACAGTGTCTGACTCGCTAGCTGCATAGACGCACACCAATCAAGTGAACGCTGAGTACCAGCTGTGCACAACCTGCCGGAGCCCACCCAGTGTGCTAACCACTGAAAGTGTTAGCCTGCCTGTCAGCACCGGTTACAATACGGTGCATCGTTCTCCGGTAAGCGACGATAATAATTACCCATTTGGACTTTGAGCCAACAATATCACGCTATGTGGCGCCCTCTTTTTTATTTCTAATTGTGAAACTAACTCATTCTTTCTTGCGTTATTCCCGCTATGACAAATAGATCAAGAAATTACTATTTTCCTATGGAGTTATGGCTTTTACTTGTGTGAAATTCACTACAACATAAAATTGTTATATAAATTTACATTACATCAACTACAAATCACCATCACCAATACGAAATCTTTTTGAAAAATTACATCAGATTTAAATGGACAGAAAAATAATTTTCACATTTCATTATTCACAAACAATAGACAATTGGAAACACGTCTCATTTACCTCTATTATAGCATTTCATTTATTCAACTCATATGCTTGCATGAACAGCATATCTACATAGGCTTAACACATGATCATTAATGGATGCACATACATGACATTTGTCATTCACTCATACATGTGCATTGATATTATGACAAAAAACACATATAAACAATGAACACATTTACATCATACAACTACATTGGAAGGTTGCTTAACATTAGATTCTCTCTATGAATCATGAAACATAAAATATGGATTTACTGTCCCTTTAACATCATGATTCACTCAGAATATACCATTAGGAATTACGTACAATAAGAAATTAGCATTAGAACTGATTACAGCTGTCACTTTTTGGGAAGGAACAACAATGCTATACTGCTTTATATAAGTCAGCATATGTGGGAGAGAATCACAATACATACGTATATGTACATAATACGCATCACACAACAGCAAAGCACACATTTATTTTTTTAATCATCACACAATAGCAATGTAGTAAAATACAACAGCAGAATGAAGATTTTCTAACTAGACAGGCAGGTTGCTAATATGATGACATCATTATAAACTTAAACCATACAGATTACAGCTTTAGGACTGTACCGCCCCTTTCAGAAGTTTCTCAATCAATACTACAATACTACATATACGTAAACGAGAGTTTGGAAGATTGTCATTGTTATAGCGATTTTAATGGGATGCGTACAATATTGACATGTTGCAAATCACTTATATATACAATAGTATAGATGTCAGCCGGAAGATCGTCATTATTACAGCGATTACAAAGGGACGCATACAATATTAACATCTCGCCAATCACTTATATACACAATATTATAGATGTCAGCCGGAAGATCTTCATTATTATTGCGATTTTAATGGGAAGCATAAAATATTGACATCTCGCCAATCACTTATATATACAATATTATAGATGTCAGCTGTTACTTTATCATTTACAAACAATATTGCAGCAACATTGATCGATCAGATTCTGTGCCATGTCTATACACATTATACACAAGTATGCACTTTCATTCATTTAGTGTGGACGTGTGCTTTTTACTATAACATCTAGTTTAATAAGTATTTGTTACGCATATGAACAAACATTACGAAGATGCACTGTATATGTTACATTTTACACTTTCACATTACGATTCATTGGGGGAAACAAAATTTCAGCAAACACCTAAAAAAACGGCCACTTTGAAAACATTTGCGCCGCTCACATACAATCTAGTGAATACAATCAACAATCATTACAAACTCACTTCCATTGGAAACATTGCACTAAAAATCCCCCAAACAACATGGCCAAAGCGTCCCTTGTGATCAACATTGTATCAAATCGCTTTTGTGTTTTTGCATATCTTGTTATTCCTTGTGTGTTTGCTCTGCTGTTTGGCTTTGTGCTGCTTAGCTTGGCAAATATGGATAATCCTCAGTTAGCTGCTGCTGGTGCTGTTGCACGAGTGGTGTTCAATAGAATCAGGCGGGCTCAGCATCTCCAAGAGAGACATAGGGCTCGTCTGGTTAGAGGTCCTCCTGTTAACAGGGTGAGGCCCACCTTGGATAACATGAGCGACTTTGAGGTTTATGACAAGTATAGGCTCAATCGCGAACAGCTCATTAGCCTTTACAATGTTCTTATACTTTATATGGAGCCACGTAGACGTATGCGGACTGCAATCCCTGGTATGACCAAGATGCTAAGTTGCATACACGTCCTGGCCTCCGGGAGTTTTCAATCTGGAGAGGGGTACATGCATGGGCTGGCTCAGGGTACCTTCTCTGTGGTTTTTGACAACTTTCTGGACGCCATGGTACGAGTCAGTAAGCGTTACATAGGATTCCCTCAAAATGATGGTGATTGGAGGCGCCTGAAGAGGGAATTCTTTGCAATAGCTCGAATGCCCAAAGTCTTGGGAGCAATAGATTGCACCCACATTGCGCTGCATGCTCCAGAATATGACATGCCCTTCCAAAATTGCAAACACTTCCATAGGCCTCTAGTTATCAACGTGTCTACTTTACCTGCCTTCGGTCCAATACGCCCGCCTAAACTCGCCTACCATCGCCGCCGTGGACCTGAAAAATTTCGCCTAAGTTATCAATAAATCTGTCAAAAAGCCACGCACCAAGTACGGGGCGATGAGCAGCGGACTGTGAGAGTTATCACTCATCCGATCTCGCTGCTCTTCAGCTTTTTCACAGCTTTATTGACAAGCTGTCACTAAGCACCCACACTAACTACACTGTTCTACCCCCTATACCGGCACCCCCGGAACCTCCCACAACTAAATAAAGTTATTAACCCCTAAACCGCCGCTCCTAGACCCCGCCACAACTCTTATAAATGTATTAACCCCTAAACCGCCGCTCCCGGACCCCGCCGCCACCTACATTATACCTAGTAACCCCTATCCTGCCCCCCTATACCGCCGCCAAAATCCACCACCCACATACCCCTAAACTAACCCAAACCACCTTAAATAAACCTACCCCCCTGAAGATCATCCTACCTTGAGCTGTCTTCAGCCAGCCGGCCACCAATGGAACCGAAGAGGAGATCCGGAGCGGCAGAAGTCATCATCCAAGGGTTGCTGAAGAAGTCTTCCATCCGATAGAAGTCTTCATCCTTGCGGCGTCTTCAATCTTCATCCATCCTGAGCGGAGTGGAGCCATCTTCAGACGAGCCGACGAGGAGCCATCCTCTTCTTCCCGACGACTGACGACGAATGAAGGTTCCTTTAAGGGACGTCATCCAAGGTGGCGTTGCTTTAATTCCGATTGGCTGATAGGATTCTATCAGCCAATCGGAATTAAAGTAGGAGAAATCTGATTGGCTGATTGAATCTGCCAATCATATTGAAGTTCAATCCGATTGGCTGATCCAATCAGCCAATCAGATTGAGCTCGCATTCTATTGGCTGATCGGAACAGCCAATAGAATGCGAGCACAATCTGATAGAGTAGGGATTTTTTTTTATTTTGGGGGGCTTTGTTATTTTATTAGGGGGCTTAGATTAGGTGTAAGTAGCTTAAAATTGTTGTAATATTTTTTAAATGTTTGTAACTTATTTTTTTTATTTTTTGTAACTTAGCTTTTTTATTTTTTGTACTGTAGTTAGTTTATTTAATTTAATTTAATTGTAGTTATTTGTAGGTAATTTATTTAATTAATTTAATGATAGTGTAGTGTTAGGTTTAATTGTAACTTAGGTTAGGATTTATTTTACAGGTATTTTTGTATTTCTTTTAGCTAGGTAGTTATTAAATAGTTAATAACTATTTAATAACTATTCTAACTAGCTAAAATAAATACAAAGTTACCTGTAAAATAAATATAAATCCTAAAATAGCTACAATGTAATTATTAATTACATTGTAGCTATCTTAGGGTTTATTTTACAGGTAAGTATTTAGTTTAAATAGGATTAATTTATTAAAGTATAGTGTAGTGTTAGGTGTAATTGTAACTTAGGTTAGTTTTTATTTTACAGGTTAATTTCTCTTTATTTTAACTAGGTAGCTATTAAATAGTTAATAACTATTTAATAGCTATTGTACCTAGTTAAAATAATTTGAAAGTTGCCTGTAAATTAAAAATAAATCCTAAGATAGCTACAATATAATTATTATTTATATTGTAGCTATATTAGGGTTTATTTTAAAGGTAAGTATTTAGTTTTAAATAGGATTAATTTAGTTAATAAGAGAAATATTATTTAGATTTATTTAATTAATATTTAAGTTAGGGGGGTGTTAGGGTTAGTGTTAGACAGGTTTAGGGGTTAATAATCTTATTACAGTGGCGGCGGTGTAGGGGGGCAGGATAGGGGTTAATAACTTTATTATAGGTGACGACGGTGTAGGGGAGGCAGGATAGGGGTTAATAAATTTATTATAGTGGCGGCGGTGTAGGGGGGCAGGATAGGGGTTAATAGGTATAATGTAGGTGGCGGCAGGGTCCGGGAGCAGCGGTTTAGGGGTTAATACATATATTATAGTTGTGGTGGGGACCGGGAGCGGCAGTTTAGGGGTTAATACATATATTATAGTTGCGGCGGGGACCGGGAGCGGCGGTTTAGGGGTTAATACATATATTATAGTTGCGGCGGGGTCTGGGATCGGCGGTTTAGGGGTTAATCAGTTTATTAGAGTGGCGGTGGGCTCCGGGAGCGGTGGTTTAGGGGGTAATACATTTATTTAGTTGCGGCGGTGTAGGGGGGCAGATTAGGGGTGTTTAGACTCGGGGTACATGTTAGGGTGTTAGGTGTAGACAACTCCCATAGGAATCAATGGGATGTCCGGCAGCAGCGAACATGAACTTTCGCTATGGTCAGACTCCCATTGATTCCTATGGGATCCGCCGCCTCCAGGGCGGCGGTTTGAAAACCAGGTACGCTGGGCCGGAAAAGTGCCGAGCGTACCTGCTATTTTTTTGTTAACTAGCAAAAGTAGTCAGATTGTGCTGAACTTGTGTGCGGAACATCTGTAGTGACGTAAGCATCGATCTGTGTCGGACTGAGTCCGGCGGATCGAAGCTTACGTCACAAAATTCTACTTTTGCCAGGCTTGATAACTAAGGTGAATCAGCCTCGCCATAAATACGCTGCGGAATTCCAGCGTATTTAAGGTTGACGGCTTGATAACTAGGGGCCATTGTCTCAACAGGCAGTTTGTTTGTGACGCACGGATGCGAATTTCGGCAGGGCTTGTCATGATGCCTGCATCCTCAGACAGTCGTCCCTGTAGTGGCAGTTTGAGGGCAGACAGTTTCCCCCTGGCAGACAGTATCCCCCTGGGTGGCTCGTTAGTGAGTATTTGTGCACAACATGGTTAATTAGTTAGACAATTGCCACTGTAGTCATAAAAAACTGTTGCATTTGTGTAATGTGCAAAATGTGCAGCTATAGGATGCGCTTTAACCATTTAATTGTCTTTCAGCAAATGTCTAGTTTTAGCTCCAAACAGATATGTAGCATGTCTTGGCTTAAATGGGCAGCTCTAGGATGCACTTTAACCATTTAATTGTCTTTCAGCAAATGTCTAATTTTAGCTCCAAACAGATATGTAGCATGCCTTAGCTTAAATGGGCAGCTCTAGGATGCAATTTAACCATTTCTTTCTCTTTTAGCAAATGTCTGCTTTATGCGAAATATGCATAGGTAGCATGTCTTAGCTTAAATGGGCATTTATAGAATGCGCTTTAACCATGTCATTGTCTCTTTTCCGCAAATGTCTAGTTTTAGCTCCAAACAGATATGTAGCATGTCTTAGCTTAAATGGGCAGCTCTAGGATGCAATTTAACCATTTCTTTCTCTTTTATCAAATGTCTGCTTTATGAGAAATACGTATAGGTAGCATGTCTTAGCTTAAATGGGCATTTATAGAATGTGCTTTAACCATGTCATTGTCTCTTTCCGCAAATGTCTAGTTTTAGCTCCAAACAGATATGTAGCATGTCTTAGCTTAAATTGGCAGCTCTAGGATGCAAATTAACCATTTAATTGTCTTTCAGCAAATGTCTAGTTTTAGCTCCAAACAGATATGTTGCATGTCTTAGCTTAAATGGGCAGCTCTAGGATGCAATTTAACCATTTCTTTCTCTTTTAGCAAATGTCTGCTTTATGCGAAATACGCATAGGTAGCATGTCTTAGCTTAAATGGGCATTTATAGAATCAGCTTTAACCATGTCATTGTCTCTTTCCACAAATGTTTAGTTTTAGCTCCAAACAGATATGTAGCATGTCTTAGCTTAAATGGGCAGCTCTAGGATGCAATTTAACCATTTAATTGTCTTTCAGCAAATGTCTAGTTTTAGCTCCAAACAGATATGTAACATGTCTTAGCTTAAATGGGCAGCTCTAGGATGCAATTTAACCATTTCTTTCTCTTTTAGCAAATGTCTGCTTTATGCGAAATACGCATAGGTAGCATGGCCGAGCTTAAATGGGCAAATAGAGAATGCAATTTAAAAAATGTTTATTTTAGGGGATTTTCATGTACACAAATTAATTATATTTTAATATACTAATTTGAATGATATTTTTAATATTTGTCATTTTGTTATGTTCATTATTTATAGGTGATTCGGGTTACATGAGCCGGCCTTGGCTCATTACGCCGTTACGTAACCCCACGGATGAGGCCCAGGAGCGCTACAATCGGGTGCACAAGCAGACTAGGGCTGCAGTGGAGAGGATGCTTGGGCTCCTCAAAATGAGACTAAGATGCCTGGACAGGTCTGGAGGAGGCCTCCAATACAGCCCTAGTAAGGTGACGAAGATCGTTATAGCCTGCAGCATCCTGCATAACATTGCACAGCGGCCTGGGATGCTGCAAGCCATCCAGTCTCCCCAATGACTCCTCCAAGATGAGGAGGATGAGCCTGTTCTAGAGGGGCCATTCCAGGATGAGGGCCTCAATGTCAGAGCAAACATCATCAACCGCCACTTCAGATGGTAAATAATAGAAGTTATATAGGAGCATTGCGAATATGTGTGAATTTTAAGGCAATGAGAAGTAGAGAATTGTGAAAAACATGTTAGGATTGTTCATCAAATGATTATAATAAATATTTTTTTATTATTATTATAGGTAATTCATACATCAGATGATTCTGGCATTGGGTCTTGTAATGACTTTGCCACCTGTTTTTCAAAGACAACATCAGCTGGTAAGTATAAACAATGTATGGACTGTGGCTGGCGGGAATTTTGCACAATCAGCCATCATATGGCATACATTTTAAAAAGTAGTATTTAGTTTACACATTACTAGATTTTTGGATACTCAGAAAGGGATCCTCTATCAAGACTATATGCTTCAAAGTCATATTAAAAGTCACACATCAAAGGTTATGTCTGCACAATGTATGACTCATCTTCACACTTGATTGATAGAACATAACACAAGATGCTACACACGCTTAGTAAGCTAGTGATATAAATAGTTTCAGAAATGGGGGGGTGCAGAACTAAGTCACACACTTCTATTAATTATTTGATTTACACTTTTTCTGCCATTAGGGAGATAACTTCATCTAAAGACTGAAAGTGAAGAATTCAAGACTGAAAGTGAAGAATCCCAGACTGAAAGTGAAGAATTCCAGATTGAAAGTGATGAATACCAATGTGATCATGTCTTGCATTGTCTTTCAAATGTGCTGACCTTGAAAACCATACAAAGACACGTTCACATGGTAAGTGGCAACAATTTTATGGACCAAGACTGTGGATGCATCCTATTGGAGACACTTAGATTTATTTTATTTTGTTAGATGGTATTTCACAATCCTCTATCTTGAAAATGATGATTAAGACACCTAATGAAGATAAACTGTTATTTTGAAGATAATTGCCTTTCAAAGACCATACATCCAGGTTAGTTTGCACAATGCATGCTATTTAAGAATCACAGGAGGAAGAATGTTAAAATAATTAGGAATAGATATATGTCCTATATTGGAATATGTTTATTTTAGAGACATTACCCCTACTTTGTGCTAGAGAGGACTCAGATTCTGACCAATCAGACAAAGGGAAACATTTTCTATTTGATATAGAGGTATATTATTTGAAGGGACATGAAATATTACAATCAATTATGTTCCTCATACAATCCAATATAAAATATTTATTAAATATGATATGCATTATTTAGTCTAATGTTAAATGCTAATGTTTAATTCTAATATTGATTCTACAATATAATGGGATTCATTTCAAATTATGGATAGATATAGATTTCAAGTACAAACCTGTTTTTAATATCAAGACAAAAATACATGTTAGAGCATAGACACAAGATGATTTAACAATTATTAGATTTAAGGAATATTTTAAGACATGTGTTCATTAAATAACCTAAATCAATAATGTTTTTATTATTTTTTCTTTCTTTTTCAGAATTTTATCTGTGATGAATTAACTTTTTTTGTCAATAAATTTATTTTCATACTATATATTTTTCAATTTACATATTCTTTGAAACATATCTCTATCACAGTAAGATAAGAAGAAATATATCCATCTAATATTCTGACATGTAAACAAAATATTAGTCCCATGACTGTTAAAGTCATCTATTTGACAAGCACATGCCAGATATCAAATATACTAATTTTGGTTAATGCATTGAATGTAAATGATCAACACAGCTTATTCAGATAATGTTAAAGTCAAGTATCTTACAACATTTAATTTGGAGTTAAATACATCTATCTATGCTTCTATTGTGTGATTCATAGATGTTAAAATCATAAATTGTTTATGACGAGGATATGTAGTCTAAATTATACAGAACAACTTTGTTCATTTCACTTTTAAGAAAGGAAAGTGTTTAACTTACATTAAAGTGACAGTGTAGTTGAATGTTAGATTTACATTCTAATCTCTGTAATCTTCCTTAGGTATCCAAAAACATTATTAGCGGCTTAAATTATTTTTTACTTACTATGTCCGAAATTATCTGCAAATAAAAAGTAAGTTAATACCAAGCTAGTTATTGTATGCCATATTGATTACTTTTCAGCTCTAGTGGAGTCATTTGAAGGGTCAGTTAACTATAGATATTTCCCAAGATAATATCTAGCAATTATACTCCTTATGTGTTGGATAGATATTACATATCTATAGGTATTTTCATTCCCCTTTAGTTTATTTCTACAATGTTAACTCCACATTATTCAGAGATAATACATATTATCTTTTAAAACCACATTTAAATTTAATTCTATTATCTAATTATATTCAGTCTTTAGATATCCTTTGTTAAAGAAATAGCAATGCACATGGGTTAGACAATGACATAAGACATCTATGTGCAACCACCAATCAGCAGCAACAAAGCCTATCTAGATATGGTTTTCATGCAAGAATATCTTCTGAAAAAAGCTAATGAGATAATCAAACTAAATATGACGTTGTTTTAGCATTATATTATCCATCTAAATCAGTAAAGAACATATAGCTTAATGTCCCGTTAAGGTAAAGCTGTATAAATGCAGTCATTTGAACATATTTCATTCACAGTGGGGCAAACAATACTGAAGCTAATACAAATATGCTTTATTTCCATGTTATACTAAGTTTGAGAAAGGGAGGTGCATAGGTTTATGATCAGCAAAGCATTACTGGGAAATATCTACTTATTTGTGGGTGGCCAACAATGCATATTTACAATGTTTAGACAGATGTATTTAGATCAAGTTCAAGATTGCATATTAGCTCATGAAAGGGACGGTAATTCAAAAGCGTTTCTTTCTGGATTCATAAATAAAATATAATTTTAAACATTAAAATTTAATTCTATCATTGATTTTAATTCATTCTTTTGAGATTATTTCCTTTACAACCATATCTAGATATGCTCAGTAGCTGAAGATTGATGGATGCACAGAGATACCTTGTGTGATTGGCTCAACCATGTGCATTTCAATTTCTTCTGTTAAGGATATCTAAAGAATAATCTAAATTGATAGTTACATTTTAAATGATAAAAATGTATTCTCTCTCCGGATCATTTTAAGAAATTATTTGGGTGTAATGTCCCTTTAAAAATAAAGACACCATTGCACAATAACATGCGTGAGCAGTTCAGACAAATACAAGCTTGAGGTTTATTTACTAATAATAAACAAACGTGTATTTTAACATTTATAAACAGATTATCCAAGTTCCGGCCATTATAACCAGAAATTACGCATTTCTGAAATATAGCGTGGGAAACGTATCTTGCAACACGAGATTCGCATCTTTAAAAATTAGATTCTAATGTCACGCAATAACACACAATTGATGTGCATTATAAATACATTTAATAGAGCAATGTCAATACTTCACAATAAGTCACAAAATGTATTTAATAAACAAGAAATACATACAATTTTTAATTTTTATTAATAAAAATTATTGGTATTAAAGAACCTGAGCGATATTAAACATCGAAATGTGTAAAACATTTACTAATGTGACTGGATTATATTTACAAAAAAAACAAATGTCGACTTAATATATTAATATTTAATGGATCACGTATATTACATCTGCGTCACACATATCCGCATAACAGTCCCATGAATTACAAATAAGTCTACATGAAAAATGTAGTAACAGGACCCCCAAGAGGTATGTGTATGGAAGTTACTAAGATATGAAACATTAAGGAACGGCCAATCAGAGTTCATCACACAAACATAACTTGAGTCATTATGGTCTCACAGACATGATAACAAAATTTCAATATTTTATCCAATCAGATGTACAGATACCATGTCCCATGGTGCATATCATGTTTACTTCACCATATAAAAGTCCATTACACGTTGCCATTTTTGTCAGTTCTCTAATGCCTGCTGGCAGACAGTATATATAATTTATTTATGTCGCGATCGCACTGCTGCTGATCGCTTTCCCCTTCCTGCATGTGTCGGCGCGGGAGCGCTTCCTTGGTTGCCTAGCAACCCTGTGTCGCATCGGCCCCTTCTGCTGACGTCAGAAGGTCTTCTTATTCCGGCGTCTCCTCTCCTTGGTGCCTGTTTGTTCTCCTTACCCGGCTTGTGAGTACCTTTTGAACTTCTTGGCTTGTTTAACTTCAACCTGCTTAACCCCTACCTGCCTGATACCTGTTAACTGGACTTTGCTTGTTTGATAATTCTACTGGTTAACCCCAAACTGCCTGATTACACGTTGCTGGAACTTTGCTTGCTAGACTATTGTACTGATTAACCCCAAACTGCCTGATTACTCGTTGCTGGACATTGCTTGTTTGACTATTCTACTGATTAACCCCAAACTGCATGATTACTCGTTGCTGGACATTGCTTGTTTGACAATTCTACTGGTTAACCCCAAACTGCCTGATTACACGTTGCTGGACATTGCTTGTTTGATAATTCTAATGGTTAACCCCAAACTGCCTGATTACACGTTGCTGGACATTGCTTGTTTGATAACTCTATTGGTTAATCCTTATCTGCCTGATTACACGTTGCTGGACATTGCTTGCTTGATTACTCTACTGGTTAATCCTTATCTGCCTGATTACACGTTGCTGGACATTGCTTGTTTGATAATTCTACTGGTTAACCCCAAACTGCCTGATTACACGTTGCTGGACATTGCTTGTTTGATAACTCTATTGGTTAATCCTTATCTGCCTGATTAAACGTTGCTGGACATTGCTTGCTTGATTACTCTACTGGTTAACCCCTACCTGCCTGATTACACGTTGCTGGATATTGCTTGCTTGATTACTCTTTTGGTTAACCCTTTCTACATGAAGTTTCTTCTCCTGACCCTGCTGTGCCAACTTCCAGTTTATTTCAGTGAGTATTTTACTGTAGCTGTCGCAGGGTCAGGTCCTGGTATATACTCACAGTGCTAGGGTGTTTACAAACCTCATTCTAGCATTTGGGTCTAACTCTGGACTTAACCTATCCTGACATTACAAACAGGCCATATAATGGACCCTGGTGAGTTATCCAGAGCTGTGGCTCTACAGGGACAGCTTCTTGGAACCCACTCTGCACACCTGCAATCCCTGGATTCTAAATTGGATCAAATTACTGCTCTTTTGCATAATCTCTCTCCACCTTCACAAGTCTCTGCAACACCTGTTGTTCCTGCGGCCAGTTCTAATCCTGCATTTAATCCGCCACAACCTGCAGAACAGTTCATTCCCAGAACTCCGCTACCGGATAAATATGACGGCAATCCTGAAGACTGTCAAGGATTTCTTAATCAGTGCCGTCTTCACTTCAGAAATAATCCTCACCTTTTTGATTTCTCTTATGAAGGGTAAAGCCTTGGCTTGGGTTTCTCCACTGTTGGAAAAGGATGATCCTTTGCTACACGATATTGACTCTTTTGTATCCATATTTTCTTCCGTGTTTGATAAACCTGGAAGGTCAGCGGCTGCCGAAGCAGGACTTTTAGATTTAAGGCAGGGTTCTCTTTCTGTAGCACAATACGCTATAGAATTCCGGACTTTAACTGCTGAAACTATGTGGAATCATGGGGCCCTGCGTGCAGCGTTTGTAAAGGTCTTTGTGATCGTTTAAAAGACGAACTGGTTTATAGGGATCTTCCTGATTCTCTAGAAGAACTCATCAATTTATGTATCAAGTTAGATGCTCGTTACTCTGAACGTCTCCATGAACGTGACCGTAACAGAAGATCCTTTATCAAATCTACTTTCCGTCCTATGTCTCATTCACCAAACCTTCCTGCTCCGAATACATCTATCTCTGAATCAAGTGAACCCATGGAGGTTGGTGCAATTAAGTTATCTGAAGCTGAACGTCTCAGAAGGCGTAATCTTGGACTATGTCTTTACTGTGGTATTAAAGGGCATATGTTAAAAGATTGTCCAACCCGTCCAGTAAGAGCCAGGGCTTAACTCCAGAAAGAGGGACTGAGTTAAGCCAAAGATCTATTTCTACCCTCAATCCTAAGCTGTTTGTTCCAGTCACCTTCCGTTTTGGCAACACCAAATTCCAGGCTCAAGCACTCATCGATTCTGGAGCTGCAGGAATGTTTATGGATGCGGATTTTGTCAATACTTTTCGGATTCCTTTGCTTTCCAAGAGCCAAGTAATTAAGGTCACTTCTGTCAGTGGAATCATTCAATATTCGACGATACCACTTCTCATGTCTGTAGGAGTACTTCATTCAGAAACCATTAGTTTTGACATCATCTCTTCTCCTCAGTTTCCTTTAATTTTGGGACTTCCTTGGCTTCAACTTCATGATCCAGTTTTTTCCTGGTCTAAAGGGGAACTTGTTACTTGGGGATCTTCTTGTTTTAAACAGTGTCTTCAGAATACTCCCAAACCTTCTAGTACAGTTGTGGCAGTTTTGGACATTCCTGATTCCTTGCCTGTACAATATCATCCATTTTGTGATGTCTTTTCTAAGAAAGATGCTGAAATATTACCTCCACACCGGACCTTTGATTGTCCCATTGACCTACTACCTGGAGCACCTCTTCCTAAGGGTAAAACATACCCACTTTCTCGTCAAGAAAATGTTTCACTCGAAGAATACATCAAGGATAATTTGGCCCGAGGTTTTATTCGCCCTTCTTACTCTCCGGTAGGAGCAGGTTTTTTCTTTGTTGAAAAAAAAGATGGAGGTCTTCGTTCTTGCATTGACTATCGTGCTCTAAATCAGATTACAATCAAGAATTGTTATCCTCTTCCTCTCATTCCCGAATTGTTTGATCGTCTCCAGGGTGCTTCCATCTTTACCAAATTGGATCTTCATGGGGCATATAATTTGGTCAGGATTCGTAAAGGGGACGAGTGGAAAACAGCCTTCAACACTAGGTTCGGGCACTATGAATATTTAGTTATGCCTTTTGGGTTATGCAATGCCCCTGCAGTTTTTCAACATTTTGTTAATGAAATATTCAGAGACTATCTTAATCAATTCATCATTATCTATCTTGATGATATTTTGATTTATTCTCGGACTTTACAGGATCACGTTCATCATGTTAAACTAGTACTCCAGAGATTACGTGAAAATTCTCTCTTTGCCAAGCTTGAAAAGTGCTCTTTTCATCAAGAATCTATTCATTTCTTGGGCTACATCATTTCACCGTCTGGATTTAAGATGGACTCTGACAAACTGTCGGCTATTATAGATTGGCCTAGACCATCTTCCTTAAAATCTCTTCAGAGATTTCTGGGGTTTGCCAATTACTATCGTAAATTCATAAAAGACTTTGCTAACATCTCGGCACCCCTTACAGCTCTTACTAAGAAGGGTCAGGATTTGTGGTATGTTGAGGTTTACAATTCAGAAAACAAGTATTTGTGCACTTTATATAAAGATTAGCCCTAAAATTAGAGCTTGTTGCTCTTTTTTGAACTAATCAGAAAACAACTTCTATGTATCCTGATTAGACAACATGAGGCATTTGATATATGATGAATTTAGGTATTAACTACAGACTTAGGTGTTAATAATGATAAAGATTTATAAATAAGATATATATCATATGTTCAATATATATCTAAATAAGAGCCACAGATGGAGTAGAAATACTGACACGGTTTTAATCAGTAATGATAGTAACAGGAATGAGACAGAATGATCTCCTTTTACTTCACGCATTCACACACATCCTAAAATATATACAAGTACAGACACTCCGCAGACACACATTGTTTGTTTGTAACTGATATTGCGGATAACAGGAATTGCCCAATAATGCAGACTGGTGATAACAAACAGGCAGGTAAGAAGCTTAAAGGCTTTAGTTTTGTTCGAGTACGTTACCCCCTTGAGGACTGAGAGTGTTCCGTTACCGCACTGGGAGATCCGTGTCTGGGACTGGCAGCGTGTGTGAATGCGGCTTACTTCCGGGTAGCGGTAAAAAAGTAGATCCGGCCGTTCAATGATCCAAGCTTGATAATAACAAAGTTGCGACAAGATCATAAGAGATTCAAAGGTAGCAAAAGTAAATATTGGTGTTGTTACTTTGCTCTGGATTCAAGTGATAGGAGACCTGAAATAAGAATAGCTACAACAGAGTAGGTATGACTTCAATAATCAGGCAGTGAATGAATGTTACAGGTAGTCCTTAAATAGGGAGGAGACCACATAGGAGGGGTTAGAGTTAAAGGTATACCACATCTCCCCCCCTTCAAGGAAGCACCCCAGGGGATTCCAAGCTAGGTTTCTCAGGGTAGCGTCAATGAAAATTTCGCAAAAGACGAGGAGTGCGAAGATCAGAATGGAGTTGCCAAGAGTTATCCTCCAAACCATAACCCTTCCATTTCACAAGGTACTCCAACCTCCGCCTATGGATCCTAGAATCCAACACAGCTTCGACTTCATACTCCTCTCGATCATCAATGAGGATCGGAGGTGGTCGAGACAAGGAGAGGGACTGAGGTGATGGAAGATATGGCTTCAACAAAGAGACATGGAAAGAGGGGTGAATTTTAAAATCCTGAGGGAGCTCCAATCTCACAGCATTGAGGTTGATTATTTTAGACACCTTAAAAGGACCCAAGTACTGATTTGCAAGCTTTTTACTAGGAACGGAAAGCTTAAGATTTTTTGTCGAGAGTAGAACTAAATCTCCAATTTGATATGAAGGACCGGCTGTGTGATGGGTATCATACAACCTTTTCTGATAATCTTTAGCTTCTGAGAGATGTTTTTTCAAGACGTCCAGCCTTTCTTGCAAAGTAGTTGCAAAATCCAATGCAGAGGGTGAGTTCACCTGTTGAGAGGATAAAGAGATAGTGGTAGGATGATATCCGTAAGTAGCGAAGAATGGGGATAGTTTAGTTGATGAAGAAGTGGTATTGTTGTAACAGAATTCCGCCAAAGGTAAATAAGATGACCAATCATCCTGGAGATGAGTTATGTAGCAACGAAGGTATTGCTCAAGAGTTTGGTTAAGTCTCTCCGTAAGACCATTTGTCTGGGGGTGAAATGCAGTTGAGTATCTTGAATCAATCTTGATTAACTTGCATAAAGATCTCCAAAAATTAGAGGTAAACTGAGTACCACGGTCAGTTATAATAACTTTAGGCAGTCCATGTAAGCGAACTATGTTGTCTAGGAAAACGTGAGCTGTTGTGAAAGCTGTTGGGAGACCTTTTAGGGGAATGTAATGAGCCAGTCTTGTTAGATGGTCAATGACAACTAAGATAGTATTGTAATGGTGGGATTCAGGTAACTCGACAATAAAGTCCATTGATATGGTACTCCAGGGTTTGTCAGGAATGGGCAGAGGAGATAAAAGACCTGATGGTCTTTTGTGTACTAACTTATTTCTGGCGCAGGTATCACAATGTTTTACGTAATTTGTTATATAAGTATCCATGAGGGGCCACCAATAATTTCTCCTGGTTAGGTCAATAGTTTTAGAAATACCTGGATGACCCGCTAGGGTCCCATCATGGGTTTGTTTAAGAATGGAAGATCTCATTTGTTGGGGGATATAGAGTTTAGATTTATGGTAAAAAAGACCAGTATTGGAATCTTTCTGACAGTCTATTCCATGTGGTGGTTCTTGCTTTAATTCTTTTAATACCTCTTCTTCTAAAGGTGTAAGTAAACCTATAATTTTTTCTTTTGGAATGATTTGGTTGATTTGATCTTGAGTGTTTTGATCATGTAGTCTAGAGAGAGCATCGGCTTTGGTATTCAAGTGTCCCTGTCTGTATGTTAAGAGAAAATTAAAACGATCAAAGAATATTGACCATCTTGCTTGCCGTACAGACAAGGTCTTACTTGTTTTTAAGAATTCAAGATTTTTATGATCTGTATAAATCTTAAAAGGCAGTTTGGAACCTTCCAATAAATGCCTCCAGTGGTCTAGGGCACGTTTTATAGCTAGAAGTTCTTTATCTCCTATGCTATAGTTTTTCTCAGCGCTAGTCAACATTTTTGAATAGAAAGCAATAGGATGAATCTCAGTCTTGTTCTTATCTTGTTGTGATAATACTGCACCGATACCTGAGTCGGATGCATTGACTTCAAGGATAAATTCTAAATCAAAGTCTGGCATAGCTAGGATGGGAGCTGTTGTAAAATATTCTTTCAACTTGTTAAAAGCATGAGTTGCGGATTCTGTCCACTTAAATCTTTGTTTTTCACTAGTAAGTGCTGTTAAAGGTTTAACGATTGAAGAGAAATTCTTAATAAACTTTCTATAGAAATTCGCAAAACCAATGAATCGTTGTACAGATTTTGTTGAAGTTGGAGTAGGCCAATTCAAAATTGCTGAAACCTTCTCCGGATCCATCTGTATTTTGTTGGGACTGATGATATAACCCAAGAATTTTATTTGTTTGACATGAAAAGAACATTTTTCCAGTTTAGCATATAATTTGTGTTCTTTTAAACGAGTTAGTACCCAGCGTACATGCTTTTCATGTTCCTGTGGTGTTCTAGAATAAATTAGGATGTCATCTAAGTATATTATGACACAAACCTCAATAAGGTCACGAAATATCTTGTTTATAAAAAACTGAAAAGTTGCTGGGGCATTACTCAGACCGAAAGGCATTACGTTATATTGAAAAAGGCCATATCTGGTTCTGAATGCTGTTTTCCATTCGTGACCTTCCTTGATTCTAATCAAATTATAAGCTCCCTTTAAGTCTAATTTGGTGTAAATAGTTGCACCAGTTAGACGTTCCAAAAGTTCAGGTATTAGAGGTAAGGGGTACCTGTTTTTTATTGTGATGTTATTCAATGCCCGATAATCAATAATAGGTCTTATGGTACCATCCTTGTTTCTTACTAGAAACATTCCTGCAGCTGCAGGGGATGTGGAATGAGAAATAAATCCCTTACGTAAATTTTCGTCTAAGTAATTTCTAATATATTGAAGTTCCTCTTGAGAGAGAGGACAGATCTTACCATGTGGGATTTTGGAACCAGGTATTATATCGATAGGGCAGTCAAATTCCCTATGGGGTGGAAGGTTTTCTGCCTCTTTTAAATTAAATACCTCTGCCAAATCCTGATAACATGAGGGTAAACCATTATCAAGTGACGCTATGGTTTGATGTGGGTAACAAGTGTTTGAGCAAAAGGTAGAATCTAATGTTACCTTATTTGAAACCCAATTTATGGTTGGGTTGTGATTCTTCAACCAAGGGTACCCTAGAATGAGTGTATGCTGATGTATGGATATAAGATCGAAAGATAAATATTCGGTGTGTCCCTGAGATGATGTTACAAGCAGGGGAACAGTATAATGTGTAATAGGACAAATAGGGTTACCTGTATTGAAACTGATTGTAGCCGCAGGCCTTGGTGCAGGTAAAATACTTCTTTATTAAGGTAGATTAAACATTCACAGGGTGAAACAGACTCAGGGGTACATTGAACACAAACGTCCAGGACGTTTGTGTTCAATGTACCCCTGAGTCTGTTTCACCCTGTGAATGTTTAATCTACCTTAATAAAGAAGTATTTTACCTGCACCAAGGCCTGCGGCTACAATCAGTTTCAATACAGGTAACCCTATTTGTTCATTTAATTATATGTTTGGATGTCGGAGGAGTGAATCCATACCTGGTATTGGGACGGCCTGAGGGGCGTGACGGAGAGCGGCAATAGCGGTGAGACTATACCTGTTGTATTTACATGTTTGTAGTTCTTACTGAAGAACCATAACAAGATTGAACTCTATCACTGCCATAATTTGCCGACTGCAGCACATTATCCTCTCGGCTTAGATACAGAGGTCTGTTACTTTCCACTGTCTAAAGGCTCCATTTTTTACTTTACTTTACCTACTAAGAAAACAAAGTGACACGCTAGTTTATTACTGTATATGTAAAACTGGATTGCATACTAAGAAAATCAGTGGCTTAATCACAACGTGCAGTTCTCACGAACTTTGTCTGTTATCTAATGTGTAATAGGCCCTTGTTCTATGAATGAACCATCTATTAACTTAATGGACACAGGGTTTTGTTTGCAAATAACTGGTATTTTATTTTTATTTACATAGGTGGAATCAATATAATTGCCGGAAGCGCCCGAATCAATTAATGCCTTGGTTTGGATGTTTTTCTGGTCCCACTGTAAAAAAATGGACAAAGTCATGTGTGTATCATTTGCAATGCTGTAAATAAAGTCATTGGTTATTGCCTTACCATTCTTTTGTTTCTTCAACAAAGGACAAGTGGATACTGCATGTTCCTTTTGAGCACAGTATAAACAGAGATTTTCCAACCTCCTTCTAATTTTTTCCTCTGGTGGCAGAGGTCCTCTAAGAACTCCAATCTCCATAGGGGTAGCACTGCCATGATCTCTATCATGACTTGTTGTGACTTGATAAGGTTTCCTGGATGGGTTATCATAAGAGGCCCTCTCTGCTCTCCTTTCTCTCAAACGTCGATCCAAAGAAGTGCTTAATTTGATAAGACCCTCAAGGGTATCTGGGATCTCAAGACGGGAAAGTTCATCTTTGAGTGATTCAGACAAACCCAGGCAATATTGATTCTTTAAACTGATTTCATTCCACTGAGAGTCCTCAGCCCACATCTGAAACTCAGTGGTATAATCTTCCACATTTCCCTAACCTTGTTTTAAAGACCTCAATCTCATTTCAGCATTTATTTGAGTATTTGAGTCTTGATAGAGACTAGTCAAAGCAGAAAAAAAATCCTGTAATGAATCTAGGATAGGGTTATTGTTTTCAAAAAACCTATTGGCCCAAGTCCTTGGTTCACCTTGTAGGAAAGATATTGTAGTACATACTTTAATCCGCTCAGTGTGATAAGTCTTAGGTCTAAGGGAAAATAATAAGTTACAGGCATTCTTAAATTCCCTGAACTCAGAACGTTTCCCTGAGAAAGGTTGTGGATAATTAATATGAGGTTCAGGTGGATCATGAGGCTTTTGTGAGACATAATCTTTAACTATTGTTTTAAGTGCTGCATTTTCAGTCTGTACTTCAGTCACTGCTCTTGCTAAATAATCAAGTTTGAGATAGACATTATTAAACTCCTTTTTTATTTCATTAGGATCCATAACGGTAAATGAATTGAATCAAAAGAATTTTGATTGTCTTTTTAGGCCTGATTATTATGTGGTATGTTGAGGTTTACAATTCAGAAAACAAGTATTTGTGCACTTTATATAAAGATTAGCCCTAAAATTAGAGCTTGTTGCTCTTTTTTGAACTAATCAGAAAACAACTTCTATGTATCCTGATTAGACAACATGAGGCATTTGATATATGATGAATTTAGGTATTAACTACAGACTTAGGTGTTAATAATGATAAAGATTTATAAATAAGATATATATCATATGTTCAATATATATCTAAATAAGAGCCACAGATGGAGTAGAAATACTGACACTGTCTTAATCAGTAATGATAGTAACAGGAATGAGACAGAATGATCTCCTTTTACTTCACGCATTCACACACATCCTAAAATATATACAAGTACAGACACTCCGCAGACACACATTGTTTGTTTGTAACTGATATTGCGGATAACAGGAATTGCCCAATAATGCAGACTGGTGATAACAAACAGGCAGGTAAGAAGCTTAAAGGCTTTAGTTTTGTTCGAGTACGTTACCCCCTTGAGGACCGAGAGTGTTCCGTTACCGCACTGGGAGATCCGTGTCTGGGACTGGCAGCGTGTGTGAATGCGGCTTACTTCCGGGTAGCGGTAAAAAAAGTAGATCCTGGGGACTTCCGGTAGGCGGGCCAGCGGTACAGTCGCATAGAGTGAGAGCTCCGTAAGACTGCTTCAGCTAACGCTGTCTTTCAAGCCGCCTAACCCCGCACAGCAGACTTGCCGGGTAACAGACACACACCGGCTGTCTACTTCAGTGTGCAGGACAATTTACATCGATCCTGGCCACCGGAACCTCTAGATTGCAAAAGGCTCCAGGCGCAACGGCGCCATCTTGGTTTTCACCCGGCCGAAGTTTGCACAGCAGAGACGGCAGTCTGGAGCACCAAAGAGCAGCTTGCTCAATGAAGGGGTCAAATCCAAACGCATAAAAAAGAAGTGCCGCAACGGATCACACCAGGTCAGCATAAATAACAGCACTCACACCCGTAGCTGCTGAGGAACAGGGTCTGCATACACCAGACTGCACAACATCACATATACACCACCCCACGTGGCCTAAGTATCATCCCTGCAAAAATTTAATGAAGAGCACAGCTACCTGGCAACAGCGCAATTAGTGGTTATAATTCATCAACCACCTGAGTCTACACAGAAACACAAAAGAGAAGTGATTGTAACTGTTCTACTCCATATTCAAAACTTTTGCCACAAGCCCTCATACTACAGAGACTCCATCTTGCTAACAGTTACAAGCGGGAGAGGCGAGAGAGAGTGAGGGAGACAGTGCTTCACCCTTATACACTGCTAAAAGACAGCAGAGTAGTTGTTTAACCTTAACCCGCAGTGGTTGTAGTTTCAGCTGCTCATACCTCTCCTGAGCGCCTGCTACAGTCACAAACAGAAAAGAAATAACCAATTGCACTTCCCATGAAAGTCGACAAATACTTTAAGGTTTCAGCGTCACAGGCTATACCCATTATGGCCGGCAAACAAAAAGCATCTGATAAGAACAAGAAACACGCTGCAGAAATACACACAGCACCTACCTCCCCCACCCAGAGAGACTCCAGCTCTGAACCGCCACTTGATTTGCTGCAAGATCTAAAGGCCTTCTTCCTTCCCAAAATGGATACACTTCAGGCGGGAATGGACACTCTCACTACTGAGATTCGCCAATACTCCACCAGGCTGCAACATGCAGAACAAAGGATATCCGACGTGGAAGATTCCCAACACACGTCTACTGTAACGATGCAACGCCTAGAACGCCACAACTTACTCCTGCAGGAAAAACTAGACGACCTGGAGAATCGGTCCCGCCGCAACAATTTGAGGGTTGTGGGGGTCCCAGAGTCGGTCAAAAATAAAGACCTCATGGAATTCACAGCCTACACCCTGCCCAAACTGCTGAAGATGGATCAAGAAACAATGCCATTAGATATTGAAAGGGCGCACAGAATAGGCCCAGACCCACTGCCAACCAAACCTAACCAAAGACCAAGGCAAGTCATCTTCAAACTACTCAGATATCAGGAGAAGTTAGCAGTCTTAAAGGCATACAGATCTCAACCTGACCTATTGTATGAAGGACATAAGCTTCTTATCTTTCAGGACTTTTCGGCAGAAGTGGCTAGAAAACGGAAAGAATTTGCCCCCCTCTGCTCCAAGTTACACTCTATGGGCCGACAGGCCTCACTTCTCTACCCGGCCAAGCTGCGTCTGACAACACCTGGAGGCCCCAAGTTCTTTCTGAGTCCGCAACAGCTGCAAGAATTCCTAAACGCTGATACATGCAATGGAGAGGGCTGAAGGACGCACACAGTGCACAACTGCTTCCTCACTTCACCCACTTTGCAGAATGGGTACTTTGCTTCAAGGACTGCCACCACCTGCTAAATCAAGGACTAAGTATCTGCATTTATATACTTTAATCTTTGTTCATGTTGTATCTGCATTGTTGAAATCGTTTATACCCGGATCCCCTGTGATCCCGCGGTTGGTGAGCTTCTTTTTGCCCCCCAGGGCGTATTGCACGACCATTACACCACGCTATCCACTATACGGATCTGGTACTTTGTTTCCAAAATTATTATTACCATCTAAAGTAAGAAATAAGTATCTGCCTCAGTGCAAGCCAGTTTATGTTTATAACCAAAGGCTGATACGGAGAAGCCCAGACGTGGGGTTCCTCCCCGAGCTCCCCACACATGGACTTTGTGGTGTTGTCTACATCACTATCAATACATACCTGAGTACTGTATTTTCCTTATTTGGTTTGTTCTGTTGTGTTTTATGTTTTATCCTAGGTCTTGGTGAAAATCGGCAAGAGCCATCTGGACTACAATGTTTGACACGTAAATTTTATACCTGCCTTGTGGGGGAGGATGGGGGCATTCACAGGGTTTTATGTTTTGTTTTCCTTATTACTCTGTTTACATCGGGCGGGAGGGGTAAAGCCCCTCTCCTGTATGTCCATAAGAAGTATCGAGCTCCTCCCCTAGCCGCTGATTACACACTTATACCTCACCCTATGCAGTGCCTATGCGCAGTTTGCATACCTCACTTTTCCACAGAGGGGCTGATAATCGCGCTACCTCCCTGTAGAACTTTATGGGATCACATATCCCCCCAACTAATATTCTTGTGTTGTTCTGAGCTTTCTCCCCTGGCAACAGTAACCTTCAGCCCATTTAGTCTGCCTGCAGCTGGGCCTATGCCCCCTATGCCCTTGACTCCTTTTTCAAATGTCTCTCAGACCACTTTAGGTTGCGCTGCATGCCATCTCTCTGTAGTTCTAGCACAAGTGCTACGGTTATACATGGGGTGGGGCTGGTTGTTAAAAAATAAGGGGGTTCTGTCTGCTGATTTTGTGAGAATACTGGGGTCCCTGTCAATGTTTATGACTATGTTTTTAACTATGCTCTCTTTTTGGTCCTGTCCTCAGACCTCTCCCGGTACTCACCTGGTCTCGCCCCCCCTGGACACGATTCCCTGGAAAGTGTTCCCTGGCTGTCCTCTGCTGGTGAGTCAACCTTCAGATTCTCATCTCTCCACACTCCTATCCACACATCACATAAGTGCTTCCTACCCCATCAGTGGGGGTCATGCCTTCCTACATTGCAGAATAGAAACTCAGGTACATAGGGCCACTCCATATGGTCTATTGCTTAGTTTTACTCACTTTTACCTTAACCCTAAATCTAACGTATGGCTGTAAGCCTTAGGTTTACCTCCTGGAATGTGGGGGGCATTACGTCCCCGGCAAAAAGGAGCATGATCCTACAGCAGCTTAAAACCCTACATACTGACATAGCGCTGCTCCAGGAAACAAAACTAACCGCAGTTGAACATGAGAAGCTGAAGTCTCGGTGGGTAGGTCACATCCTATACTCCCCTACTGAGAGTAGAAAGAGGGGAGTAGCTATCTTGGTAAAGAAGGGCCTTTCGGTGTCTTTCTCGCGGGTAGACATAGATAGAGGTGGGAGATACATTCTGGCTGCCCTGGGGGTGGGCAACATGAATTACACTTTATGCAATGTCTATGGCCCCAACGAGTTCTGCCCCTCCATTTGGTCGACTCTGCTGGCTAAACTAGCCACATACACTGCTCCTATTATCCTGGGGGGGGACTACAACTTGGCCCAGGCTCTCCCCTTGGACAGATTTAAGGACCCTACTTTAGCTAGCTCCTCCAAACATTCACACACAAGATATAAGAGGGAGGTATCACTGATAAACAACTTAAAATCTACGTTAGGGCTTGTAGATGTGTGGAGGGTTAGGAATCCACTGGAGAGAGATTACACGTGTCTGTCCAAGACGCACAGCACCCTCTCAAGAATAGACTATTTTCTTACCTCCTCTGAATTAACATCTCAAATTCACCACCCAACCATTGAGCGCATAGTAATATCAGACCACGCCCCAATCCATTTCACACTCCAACCTACACGCGTTAGATCCCCGAACAGGACTTGGAGATTTCCCTCTTACTTATATAATGATATAAATTTCCGACAACTTCTCAGGTCAGAGTGGGCACACTATGCGTCAGATAATGAGCAGCACCGTAATAACCCAAACCTGTTCTGGCATGCCTCTAAGCCAGTTATGAGGGGAATCATTACTTCCTTTACAGCTCACCACAATAAAAAATTTGCAAGAATTGACGAGACATTTCTAGCAAACCTTACTGACGCATACAATGTGTACCTCTCTAATCCTACCCCCACCTCTAAACAAAAATATTACGATCTTAAGCTCGCTAGAGACACATATTTAACCCAACAAAACAATAACTTCGACATACACAGACAGGGACGATATTTTAGGCACGGTAACAAGTCAGGTAAACTACTAGCAAACTTAGTCAAGCTTTCTACCCCTAAATCACACATATTGGCCATAAAATCCCAATCCTGCTTAACCTCGAACAATAAAGAAATTATGTCAGAATTTGTCAAGTATTACACCTCCCTGTACACAGGCCAGGAAATTAATCTGGAGGCTAAGCAAAACTTTTGGAACAATACATGTATCCCTACCCTCACGGATGAACAGAATTCCCTGCTTAGCGCCAGTATCTTACCTCAGGAAGTAATTAAAGCTATAAGCAGAGCCAAGCTTGGAAAAGCTGCGGGCCCTGATGGGCTTCCCACAGAATATTATAGACTCCTAGTAAATGAGGTTGCCCCTGCCCTGTCCTCCCTATTCACAGCATATTTAGAGGGCTCTTCTCAAATAGATACCAGATTTACGGAGGCAAATATCTGTCTTATCCCTAAACCGGATAAAGATCCCACGGACACCTCCTCCTATCGCCCAATCTCGTTACTAAACGGAGATTACAAATTGTTAACCAAAATCTTAGCTGATAGACTAGCACAGGTCCTTCCCTCACTTATACACACAGACCAGACTGGGTTTATCAAAGGTAGATCATCTGTGATCAATATCAGGAAAACTTTAGCAATCACCTCCCACTATTGGTATAATTCCCATTCCCCCAATCCTGTAGCTTTGCAGGATGCCTGTCTCCTGGCCCTTGACGCTGAGAAGGCGTTCGATAGGATAGAATGGGACCACCTACATACATCATTGGAACAATTTGGCCTTTCGGGCAATTTTGCATCTTTTCTCAACCGGTTATATACAGACCCCAAGGCATCTTTGATTATTAACGGCGAACTCTCTCCCTCATTTGCATTGCAGAGGGGCACGAGGCAAGGGTGCCCTCTTTCCCCTCTATTGTTTGACCTAGCCATAGAACCCCTTGCTTGTCACATTCGTCAAACATGTGACGGACTAGACGTCCTGGATCAGAAGCTGCATCTGTCACTGTACGCAGATGACCTGCTTCTATTTATAGGCAACCCTGCGACTAATTTGACACCTCTTTTGAATATAATTGAAAATTTTGGGACCTTCACAGGGTATAAAATTAATATTAATAAATCGGAGGTTCTCTGGTTACAAAACAAGCAAAACACTCCTTTGACAAATACCACACTTAGAATAACAGACGGATCTTTTAAGTACCTAGGCATTCAAATACATATGAACCCCAATAAATTATACCATTTAAATCTGTCAGACTCTCTACGTAACATAAAACTTCTGCTTTCGGGCTGGCACAATTTGCCCCTGTCACTCACAGGGCGAATACACCTTTTTAAAATGGTGGCGCTACCCAAACTCTTGTACCCTCTGCAGATGCTACCTCTACTTCTCACCCAGCAAGATACTAAATCACTACAGTCCGCGTTGGGACAATTCATTTGGAGAGGGAAGAAGCATAGGATAGGGAGAGATTATCTGGTCATGCCCTTTGAGAAAGGGGGTCTTCGTCTCCCGAATATAGCATGGTACAACTGGGCTACCCTAGCCAAGCTGGTTGGCAATAACAACTTTACTGTCCCCACACTAGAAAACAATCTGGTCAAACCAATGGCCCTGGCTTTTCTGCCGCATGCGAATTTCTCCTCATTACCTGCACAAATACAGTGCCATGTCTTGTACAGGGATCCGCTTAGGGCTTGGGCCAAGTTGTGCGGGGTATGGGGGATAGACAAATCTGTGAGTAAATATCTACCAATTCAGGGTAATTTGAATTTCCTACCAGGTTACACTACCAAGGCATTTCAGGTATGGCAGGCCCAAAATCTCACCATGGTCAAACAGCTTTTTAACCCTTTAACATTGGAGATTGTCCCATTTCAAGATTTAAAGGAAAAGTTTAATCTCCCGAGCTGCCACAGTTTTGCGTACTTTCAGTGCAGGCACTATATCGCTAAATTAAAAGCAGAGGGGCATCTCCCCAAAGAACCCACCAATATTGACACTTTGTGTGCACTGGCGAGACAGGGTTCCTGTAAAATCGCACACACTTACAACACCATACTTAGACACTTTGAGGCCACTGCAATGCGCAGACTCACATCGAAATGGGATGGCTTTGAGGGCTTATTAGTAGATGAGGGGCTTATCTGTGACAGTTTGGAAAAAATACATACAGTCACTATCTCGGCAAAATTAAGGGAGACACACCTAAAATTTATTCAGCAAGCCTACATTACCCCGCATCTGCGCTCTAGATGGATTCCTGAGGCTCAGGATATCTGCCCTAAATGTAGCTATAGCTCCCCTGACTGGTTGCATCTAATATGGAATTGTCCCAAGCTTAGGAGCTTTTGGCACAAGGTATCGTACTGGCTTACGAAAGTAACAAAATCTCAGATTGTACTCTCGGCCCAACACATAATCTTCCTAATCTCTGCCGCTGTCTTCCATCCTTTTGATAACTTTGTATCTCTGGTTGTGGTTTTGGCAAAACAAGGTATATTGGCAGGATGGGCGGGGGAAAAACCTCCCTCTCTTCAAAAATTGCTTAGAAATATACACACGCAAATGCTAATTGAGCAGGCAGACGTGAAGGGCGACCCGGAGAAGCGGATAAAACACTTCATATCTAAGTGGGACACTTATCTTCTATACCTACCTGAGTCAGTTAGAGAAAGAGTCATATACCCATTTAAAAATAGTCTTTTTATCTTAAATGAGAATCTCAAAGGCAGATGGTCTTTCCCAGCTGCCCAAGAATAATCAATAAGCCTAGTCTGGGTGCACATAATCTTGTCTGCTCTGGGGTCTTTTGTGGCGGTACCACTTCTTGCTGTCATCTTCTTTCTCCTTCTCTGTTTCTCCCTCGTGTCCACGGGGGGCGACCTTGGCCGGGGGGCCCTGGGTAAGTAAGTTATTTTTGTTTGTTAAGATTTATGTTATGATGTTATAATGTTGTTTTGTCATTTATAAGAAAAAGTGAACCCAGACCTCTGCATGGTGAAGTTCTGCAGATCATTGAGGATGTGTCTAGACAAAGATTGATACTTGTACCTTTTCAATGGTCTTTTTCTTGAATAATATCATTGAGTTGCACTAAGTTAAATCTTATGCCATGTATGTACTGGATTCTAATCATAAATAAAGTTATTAAAAAAAAAAAAAGTAGATCCGGCCGTTCAATGATCCAAGCTCGATAATAACAAAGTTGCGACAAGATCATAAGAGATTCAAAGGTAGCAAAAGTAAATATTGGTGTTGTTACTTTGCTCTGGATTCAAGTGATAGGAGACCTGAAATAAGAATAGCTACAACAGAGTAGGTATGACTTCAATAATCAGGCAGTGAATGAATGTTACAGGTAGTCCTTAAATAGGGAGGAGACCACATAGGAGGGGTTAGAGTTAAAGGTATACCACAGGATTGCAAGCATTGGTCTGATAAAGCCTTACAGGCCATTGAATCTTTGAAGTCTGCATTTATTTCGGCTCCTATTCTTTGTCATCCAGTTCCGAGTCTCCAATTCATCCTTGAAGTGGATGCTTCTTTGATCGCTGCTGGGGCTGTGCTATCTCAGCGAAATCCTGTTACTAGCAAAATTCTTCCTGTGGGGTTCTTCTCCAAAAAGTTTAGTTCTTCAGAACTGAATTATGACGTCGGTAACAAGGAACTGTTAGCTATTAAGATGGCTTTGAAAGAAGGGAGACATCTGCTTGAAGGCACGGTTCAACCATTTCTTATTCTCACAGATCATAAAAATCTTCTGTATCTTCATACTGCTAAACGTCTCAACTGACGTCAAGCCCGATGGGCTCTGTTCTTTTCCAGATTTAATTTTGTCCTCTCTTATATTCCTGGTTCTAAGAACACTAAAGCGGATGCTTTATCCAGACAATTTCTGGCCTCTGATTCTACATTATTGGATTCTGAACCCATTCTCCGTCCTGCTAAAGTTCTAGCTCAGTTATCTACTTTTCCTTTCCAAGCATTACAGTCTGCTCAAGCCTCTATTCCTTCCTCCTATAACATACCTCCTGGGATCTTGTTTGTACCTGCAGAATTCCACCTCAAACTTCTTCGTTGGGCTCATGATAATATTTTGTCTGGACATCCAGGAGTACGTAATACTTTGTGGAAACTCAAACAACATGTCTGGTGGCCTTCTATGGTCAAAGATGTCAAGGATTATGTTGCAGCTTGTCATTTCTGTACCTCTAATAAACAGTCTTCTTGTTTACCTCTTGGACTCTTACAACCTCTGCCTGTTCCATATTATCCTTGGTCTCATGTTTCCATGGACTTTATTACAGATCTTCCTAATTCTGCCGGAAACAAGACCATATGGGTTGTGGTAGACAGATTTTCCAAAGCGGCTCATTTTGTTCCTTTACCTGGATTACCATCTGCCCAGAAACTCGATGAACTGTTTATACTCCATATCACCAGATTACATGGTTTTCCTTTGGACATTGTTTCTGATCGAGGAGTTCAATTTGTCTCAAGATTCTGGAAATCTCTATGCAAACAGTTTGGAGTTAACATATCACTTTCTACTGCCCATCATCCTCAATCCAACGGTCAAACTGAGCGGGTAAACCAATCTCTTGAATCCTATCTCAGACACTATGTTAATCATCAGCACTCTAATTGGTCTCAACTTCTTCCTTTAGCAGAACTTGCTTACAATTCCCATTTCAATTCTTCTTTACAGACTTCTCCTTTCAAGGCAGCCTATGGATTTGTGCCCAGAACTTTTCCTATGTTTTCTGGGGGTTCTGGAGTTCCTGGAGCAGATCGAACTGTGAAGAATCTTTGTAAACACTGGAAGAAGATTTGGGAAATTCTTCTCCTCTCTTCTCAAAAGTATAAACGGTTTGCTGATCGCAAACGCCGTAAGGCACCTTCATTTCGCACTGGAGGCAAGGTTTGGATTTCCACCAGATTCATTCGACTCAAACAACCTTGTGCTAAATTGGGTCCTAAATACATTGGCCCATTTAGGATTGTTTGCAAGGTATGTTCTACTGCCTACAGGGTGGCTTTACCGGACACCCTGAAGATTCATCCTGTATTTCACGTATCTCTTCTTAAATCACCAGTCTCTAACCGGTTTTCCACCAAATGTAAAGTTCCCTCTCCGTTTCTTGTGGATGGTACTTCAGAATTTGAGATCAGTCAAATTCTTGATTCCAAATTGAGGGGTAACCGTTTATATTATTTGGTCCATTGGAAGGGATATCCCGTCACTGAACGTTCCTGGGAACCTGCTTCTCATGTCCGCGCCTCTGCTTTGATCAAACAGTTCCACACCCAGAATCCTTCAAAACCTGTTCGTGTTCCCCGGAGGGGTCCTTGAGGAGGGGGCACTGTCGCGATCGCACTGCTGCTGATCGCTTTCCCCTTCCTGCATGTGTCGGCACGGTAGCGCTTCCTTGGTTGCCTAGCAACCCTGTGTCACACCGGCCCCTTCTGCTGACGTCAGAAGGTCTCCTCTCCTCGGTGCCTGTTTGTTCTCCTTACCCGGCTTGTGAGTACCTTTTGAACTTCTTGGCTTGTTTAACTTCAACCTGCTTAACCCCTACCTGCCTGATACCTGTTAACTGGACTTTGCTTGTTTGATAATTCTACTGGTTAACCCCAAACTGCCTGATTACTCGTTGCTGGACATTGCTTGTTTGATAATTCTACTGATTAACCCCAAACTGCCTGATTACTCGTTGCTGGACATTGCTTGTTTGACAATTCTACTGGTTAACCCCAAACTGCCTGATTACACGTTGCTGGACATTGCTTGTTTGATAATTCTACTGGTTAACCCCAAACTGCCTGATTACACGTTGCTGGACATTGCTTGTTTGATAACTCTATTGGTTAATCCTTATCTGCCTGATTACACGTTGCTGGACATTGCTTGCTTGATTACTCTACTGGTTAACCCCTACCTGCCTGATTACACGTTGCTGGATATTGCTTGCTTGATTACTCTTTTGGTTAACCCTTTCTACACGAAGTTTCTTCTCCTGACCCTGCTGTGCCAACTTCCAGTTTATTTCAGTGAGTATTTTACTGTAGCTGTCACAGGGTCAGGTCCTGGTATATACTCACAGTGCTAGGGTGTTTACAAACCTCATTCTAGCATTTGGGTCTAACTCTGGACTTAACCTATCCTGACAATATATATATATATATATATATATATATATATATATATATATAATATATCTGCCAAGCTAGCAGGCATGACATCTCCCAGGTTCACCAAGCCGGAGAGTGCAGCACTGGTCAACGCTGTCAAGGACTTCTATCCGCAGCTGTTTGGGAACAAGAAGTCGACGAAGCAGAGCATTAAGAAGGGACATTTTAAAAAAATTATGTTAATTTGGTGTGTGGCATCCAGAGGACCACGGATCAAATCATGCAGAGGTTTGGGGATATGAGGTTGCGTCTAAGCAAGAAAGTCGACCTCATAAGGGAGTGGGTAAAATCCCGTCGGAGGGATGGAAAGAAAATTCGACCCCCACGGAAACTGTACCTACTCACTTATGAGGCGACTTTATGTGACCTCCTCAATCTCCGGGTCCCCCGCAGATTTAGATCCTCTCGCTCCTCTGCTTCTTCTTCTTCCCTCCCAGCTGCTGGATCTGAAAGTCCTGACCCGGAGGCCTGTGCAGCTGCTTCTCTGTCCGGTGGACTGGGCGAAGAAGATAGAGAATCTGAACCAGGTAAATATCCAACTTCATATAATATATTAATATTTGAGTAGATTTGTAAGAAATGTGTATATAGTCATATATTCAACCTATATAGATCTCACAAAATACGCTACATAGGATGTTTAGATATCTGAATTTAGATTTGTCACACATGAAATAGGAATGATGTTTCTTGCGCTCTCCAGAATATGCGTCACAGTGCAAAAATGGTATTGCACATCCGTGAAATTCCTATCATCCGCCATTTCATACATTGACTATCGAATCATACCCCAGTTCTAAATATTAATTGTTATCATTCAATATTAACAAATATCCGAGTTGAATCTCGAAATACACCCAATTGCAAATATATTTGAAGTCTTTATAAATGATACTCATCACACTACTATATCCAAATCAATTCTGAATCATGGATGCGCAATTCCGCTTTGAATAATTGTGCAATGATCACAAAAGATAGAATTGCGCACACACGTGAACATGTGTTTGCTGTAACAGTGGCATCACTTTAGACATGTTGGTCAAATCACGGATGCGCAATTCCGCTTTGAATCATTGCGCAATGATCATTAAAGATAGAATTGCGCACACACGTGAACATGTGTTTGCTGTAACAGTGGCATTGCTTTAGACATGTTGGTCAAATCACGGATGCGTAATTCCGCTTTGAATCATTGCGCAATGATCACGAAAGATAGAATTGCGCACACACGTGAACATGTGTTTGCTGTAACAGTGGCATAGCTTAAGACATGTTGGTCAAATCACTGATGCACAAGTCCGCTTTGAATCATTGTGCAATGATCATGAAAGATAGAATTGCGCACACATGTGAACATATGTTTGCTGTAACAGTGGCATTGCTTTAGACATGTTGGTCAAATGTATACATTAATTAGTATATATGGGAAGAATACAGTATCCTTATTTACAATCTCCTACATTATAAAAGTTATACTAGCAAGATCAAAATAAAAAATGAACAATCTCTATCAATTGATGACAATGCAAGAAGACACAACATGAATTAAAGCTACAGTCAACAACATAAAAGATTGAAAATAAGAATACAGGATCTCTTTATTTAGACATTAATTGAGGAAACAATTAACTAATGTGAATACAAATAGATTTTTACTTTGTCAATTACAATTTAAAAATCTGATTGTTGGTGTCCATGGCCTGATTTGTATTAATGATATCCAATCCTCATTGAATATTTTACAGATATGGATGTTGGTGCTGGAACCTCAAACCAGGGTTCGTCACAGCATGGTATGTCTCATTTTAATTTACCTTTGTCTTACAAATCTGGACATAACATTACATAATACATTCACATTAATAGATATTTATATGGATACTCTAATTCTCTTTTCTTGTTATTTTAAAGTAAGAATCACGAATCAAAGTTGGTATACATTGTAATACAAATCTCAAATTATGAGTATTTGAAGATATCCCTTCTATTCTTGATATCTTCATTTTAATGTAATCTTAGGTTCCTGGCCATTTTATATTCTGCCCCTGTGTAGTGCTTGACATTTTTTGGATACATTTAGACAACACTAACACATTTTTGCATATGTGCAGATTAGAAAAATATACATCTCATATGCTTTGATTTTTTCTTCTTATCATTAAAGGGACATGAAAACAAACATTTGACTTTTAGGATTTAGACACATGTGATTTACCACAAATTTCAAATTTGATTTGATTATAGAAATTTCTTCAGTCTATTGTTATCCTTATTAGAAAATCATATCTAGGTAGGCTCAGGATCAGCTATGCATTACTGGGAGTAACCAACTGATTGTTTGATGCAGAAAATTGCCTATTTTCATTGGTTCAACTCATGTCTTCAGATAACAGTAGTACATAGTCGCTCCTTTAAAAAAAGATTATAAGACAATGAAGCAAAATAGACAAAAAATAAGTCTATTTGAAAGGTTTTTTAAAACACAGGCTGGATTTGAAAAATTAAAATTAATACAATTGCACATTTTGAGTTTCATGTCCCTTTAAGAGAGAAGGATAATTAAAGAATCTTGATGATATCCTTAAATTACATATTTTATTGTAATTGCATGCTCCATCCCATTCATTACATCAACATATGGACTAGACAATTCATTAACAGCGACATTGTCAAATAAAGATATTTTTAATATTAAAGGGACACTGAACACAAAATTTGTCTTTTGTCATTCAGATAGAGCATGCAATATTAATAAACTTTCTCATTTGCTCCTTTATTCATATTTTCGTTATTCTCTTGGTATCTTTATTTTTTTTTTAATAATTTTATTTTATTGAGGTTATGCAACAGTACAAAAAAAAACATCATGCATTGATATGCTTGCAACAGAAAATATGCTTAAATCAGTTGTGATTAAACATTTTCGATCATAAAAAGACAATAGAAATCAGAAACAACAAAAATTGCAACAATGTCTGACATCAAATGAGTTTCTCAAACCTCTAGATTTTTATATATATTCGCAAAACTGGCTGACTAGTGAGAAGGCCTCTCAGGGGCCCATTGGCTGCGTTGAGATGAAATAATATATAAAATAGTCAGATCTGCGGCCACTATTGGGCCTAAGGATAGATCATAGTAAATATATTATGGGTGGGGGATGAATTTCAGCGGATAAGCACCGCTTGTTGAATAAGGGGGGATGGAGGGGCGGAGCCATATAGGAACGTTTCTTGAGTATCTAAGGGGCAGGTATAGGGCAGAATAACAGTGAGAATTCTATGGCATTGAAAAGCTTGATGTTTACTGGGGCTTAATTAACAGCAGTTTGTATGGAAACCTAGGGCAGTCATGTAAGTTTAAATAGGACTAGAGGCATAATCTGAATTGAACTGTCATTGCAGGTGAGGAGCTAATAAGGGCATATGTTCAGACATAGTTGAAGCTATAGCCTCTAAAAAAGATAGGATAGAGCCAGTATGGGCCATCTAAACTATAAACTAGCAAAACTGTATAGATATAGGCCTCAAAACAGTAACGAGTTATGCAAGAAACATCATTAATACAATAGCTCCCTGTTTTAGCTGGCCTGCATGACTGAGATAAATAAATCTCAAGTAAAGACCGCTGCCATAAAACCGGAATTATGTATTGTGCAATAGTATACTAGCCAATATAATGTAGATAGTAACAACATAATAAGTATGCCTGGGCATTTCCACTAGATGGCTCTTCTGTATATCTAATATGAAGGGCAAAGAAACATCCCAGTAAGTCTGGCTTGCATAACTATTAAATACTAGGTGCAAACATATATATTCTGTGCAAGAACTGGTCTAAAAGTTAAAATTATACTACAATAGCACTAAAGGGGAGTTTCTCTGTGTGCACAAAGAAGGAGTAACTATAGAGAATACTTGATGTCCCCCATGTATAATGTATACAAAAGGCCATTATCATATAGTATGTATATCTAAGGTTAAGGTAGATGGTAGGAAGTTTCACCCTGAAGTATCCCTGAAGACTGTACAGCCGATAAAAATATGAGAAATAAGCCAACCTGTAGGAATAAGCAATATCAATAAACTGTGTTGGACATATTGCATCATACTGGCATCTATCAGATATACAAAGTTCCCATGACTAATACAATTATCACCCAAATAAAACAGCTTTACTTTTTCCCCACTTACATCTCATACAAACCTCCATAATTAGTTCAAACTATACATATAGCTAAGAACATACAGATAGCCTAAATAAGAGCAACCTTAGTAATGGCAAAGCTAGCGGAAACACTGTCTATGTTCTAGGTGCAAAATCAGTGTCCCAAAAGCAAAGTTCTACATTGAAATAGAGGTCATAAAGCAGACATTCAAAAAAAATGGACTATAGTGATAATAACAGCATATTATGTAAAAAAATACATGAGACTGGGCTAGTATATGGAAAGAAGTCCATCAGGGAATGGAGTTAGTTCACACATTAAACCAGGTACAAACTTTTAAACCTTATAGTGTCTAGCATGAATTAAATCATTAGAGGCAGTGGTAGACTCCAATATATTTACAAAATTGCTTATATATAGGTAGGGATTGGATTTAGTGATACTGTGAGAGATTAAGCTTCTTTATCCCTGGGGAGATGTATCTTACCCTATTGTGTTATGCAGCAATTAGTTGGGCCTTTATCTTACTAATGTGTGGCTCTAATCATGGGAATTATTATTTCAGATGATTTAAAACTTAGTAAACAATGTAGTAATGCAGCGAGTAAGGCTAGCAGAATGCTTGGATGTATTGGTAGAGGTATTTGGTTCTTATGCCACTTTATAGATCATTAGTTAGGCCTCATCTTGAGTATTGTGTGCAGTTCTGGAGGCCATATCTTCAGAAGGATATTAACAAACTTGAATCTGTGCAAAGGAGGGCTACCAAAATGGTACATGGTCTAAAAAATAAAACTTACCAGGATAGGCTCAATGACCGAAATATGTATAGCTTAGAGGAGAGAAGGGAAAGAGGTGATATGATAGCAACTTTCAAGTACATTAAAGGGTTTAGTAAAACTGAGGCTGTGGGTATTTTACATAAAATTGAAAATTCAAGAACAAGGGGTCATGAGCTCAAGCTAAAGGGTAGTAGATTCAGGAGTAATTTGAGGGAGCACTTCTTTACAGAAAGAGTGATTGATTTATGGAATAAACTTCCTCAAGAGGTAGTAGCAACAAACACTGTGGGGGACTTTAAAAATGCATGGGACAAGCATAGGGCTATCCTACGAACTAGATAAGTTTATACTGTTAGGTAAGGTCGGGCAGACTTGCTGGGCCTATGGCTCTTATCTGCCGTCAATATCTATGTTTCTATGTTTCTATGTAAACTTGACTATAATAGGGAGTTTTCGGACTATTGTAGAATTGTGCAAACATAGGAGAGACAAACTAAATACAGTAAACTGTACATTCATATATTGTAGGTGTAGCGTTGTAGCCTAATATGTTTTAATATTTGAAGCAAAATTGAAGCCTGATAACCTTAATCTACATAATAAATTATTATATCCCAGTTTTCAGGCCGTTAGACTTCATTTAGAATATTGATAATCCATAATTGTGGCATATATATGCGCCTAAAGCAAGCAGAATCCAGAGTCTGAGAATGTACATAGAATAGTGAGGCTTCATAGGGCATCCCCCTAGCAGTTAGCCCATCGCCAAATCAAAGTCTGACCTGATTCAACCTATTCCGGTTCTCATGGTATGTATTCCAATTAAACAAGCAATGAGAGAGTGCTTGCGGATTGTGTTCCATAGCTTTACAGATGCGGGGTCATGGCAAGAGATGCAAGGTCCCAAAACCAAGTTGCTGTAGAAAGAAAAATACCCAGCTTGGTTTGATAATCTCTTCACTGGGTGTGTGGCAGACTTCAACTTCAGTTCTTTGTTCAGCCCGTTATCGTTATGCAACTCTAGCCCCGTATATTCAAGCATGTTGTCCCCTGACCCTGGTATAACAGAGCCATGACTAAACTGGAGACTCACCGTATCTACTAGTGTAGTGTCCATCTGCTGTAAATGTAGAGTCCCAGGAGCATGGCATTCGGTTGGGGGCCCATACTGTGGTCTTTTGACAGCACCTCCAGCAAGTAGTATGTCAAGATCATATGCAGATAAGGTAGTCCCAAATGTTGTAACCGGGGGACTAAAAAGCTGCCCTCAAGGTCTCCACGAGGTCCTCGTGCTGGGAGTCTAGGCGGTTACACAGTACTTTCAGTAAGTAGGTAGCTGACTTCATTTTTAAAGGCTTGCACGAAGGGTGCCGTAACTATGTTACACACACAGCGTATCAGAGAGGTCTTGCCATAATCCGCCGATGCGGATCGTTTCAATTATAGCTTTGTCCGCGCTTACATCAATTACCTATCTGCCATCAAAGATGGCGACTGTTCGTAGACATACCTCCCATTCTATCGCAATCAGGATTTCATAGCAGTGTAGCTTTAGGTGTCTCCAGAGCTCACTACGCACCACCGGTAGCTGTTGAAGCAAGTGTCGGGATGATAAAATATGCACCCAAGTTCTACAGAGTCCAAGCAGCTTCTTATAGATTTGCGCGCGTGGCTTCAGTTCCTCCGGTTAACTGCAGATCTTTAAAGTACATTTACTTTCACTAGATTAGGGCATTATCGGCAAAGGGACTTATGAATAGGGTATTTAGGGCATACTTAACGGATAATAGGGAGTTTCAAAAGGTTATATGGCTCAAAAAAGGGCTATTTAGCTTATTTGTTCCAGGAGCTAAATTTTCAGCGTCCGATCAGATCCCTTGCTGGCTCCGCCCCCCCCCCCCTCTTGGTATCTTTATTTGATAAGCAAGAATGTAAGTTTAGATGTAGGTCATTTTTTGGGAACAACCTGGGTTGTTCTTGTTGATTGGTGGATACATTCACCGACCAATATTTTCTGAACCAAAATATTGCTTAGCTGCCTTATTTTTAAAATAAATAAAGCAAGAAAATGCGGACAAATTGATAATAGGAGTAAATGTTAAATTTGCTTAAAATTGCATGTTCTTTTTTTTTTTTTTCAAAATTTTATTTTATTGAAAGTAAAATTGCATACAAAATTAAACAATCAAACAAAACAGGTTACAATAATACTATTGTCTCACAGTAAGGGAATAGTTAACATTGAGATGGACAAAATTGTGTCAGTAATGATCCCTACAGTTATCATCTATATTTATTGAATAAAAAGGAAAGGAGAGGAACAAAAATTTTCCTATTCAACATATTTCTTAATAGTATGCAGGTCTTAACTAAACACCATTTACTCCTTCTGAACACAGTTTAAGTAAAAATTTGCATAAAAGTATACATTCTGAGTATCTCACAGCCTATGAGCTAATGTGTCCGCTCTGCCGTATCAGATTACAATATTCTTCCCAAATAAAATTGATCCCAAGGAAATCATCCAATCTCTTTGTGTTAGTGTATTGGCATTTTTCCATTGCTAATGTATTAGTGACTAGAGTCCGCCATTCTCTAACCGATGGGACTTCCACTGACTTCCACTTCCTTGGGATGAGTCGCCTAGCACAATTTAGTAAAATAATCAGTAGCCTTTGTCTGAGTTTACATTTAATTTTGGGTAAGTTATTAAATAAAAATATGGTAGGTTCTAGGGGGAGGTCAATATTAATTACTTGTTTAATTACCAGCTGTATTTCCCTCCAGTATTGGTTGATATTGGGGCAAGTCCACCATATGTGTTGATAATCTCCTATGTCCCCACACTTTTATTATTTCCTAATTTGTTTATAGCAGCTAATCTTACTGGGGTATAGTACCATCTAAGCATTAGCTTTAGATTCGACTCTAGTTGTGCTATAGATGACGTATGTGTGCTCATATTACTAAATATCCTGTTCCATTGCTCATGGGATATAGGCGTTTGTAGTTCTTCTGCCCACTTACTAGTATATGTCGGTAGGTCTCTAGAATGGTAGTCAAGTAATAGTTTATATATCAGTGAAAGGGAGCCTTTTGTATACGTATCAGCTTTACATATAGTTTCAAAAGGGGATAAGGATCTGTAAAACTGGGTACGTTTGGTATGTGTAGTGAGATAATGTGATAGTTGAAAGTATCTAAACCAAGGTGTAAAGTAATTACCAAACGTTGCTTGTAGTTCAGCTTTTGGTTTAAAGGCTTTGTTTTCCATGGCCAGGCTACATGGTATGACATCGCGTAAGAATAAGCCCCTTTCATATAGAGTAGGGAATGACATTAACACCTCTGGGTTGTGTTTCAGAGGAGTCAATGGTGACGGGATTCCAGAAATCCATGGGGTATTGTTTACACATTTAGCCCATATTTTAAACGTGTGTTTAGTCAGTGTGGAGGTCTAGTGGTGCAGGACCCTGTGAATGTGCGGAATCCCAGTTGCGAGTTTTGTGCTAGGTTGTGCTCTAGTGTTACCCACTCTTTATGTGTGCCATGTTTACACCAGTCAATGATTCTGGTTAGTGTACTTGCTATATAGTAATAGTGAAGATTTGGCATGCCCAATCCTCCCTTTAATCTAGAACGGTATATTATCGTTTTAGCTATTCTAGGGCGTTTATGTTGCCATAAAAAGGCATTCAATACGTTTTGAATCTTAGCGAGGAAGCTTCTAGGTAACGTTATTGGGACAGTTTGAAAGATGTACAGTATTTTGGGTAAAATGGTCATTTTAATTGCATGTAATCTACCCAGCCATGACAAGGTTTTGTGTCGCCAGGATTGTAGCTCTTGTTGTATATTATTTAATAGAGGGATATAATTCGCTGTGTACAACAGTTGCGGATTATTTGTAATTTGGATACCCAGATATTTCAGTGAGCTTTTCTGATATTTAAAGTGATAAGTGGATTTTACATATTCAATCTCAAGATCCGTAACATTTACCCCCATAAATTTAGATTTAGCGGCATTGATCTTAAAATTAGAAAGCCTACCATAGATTTGAAATTCCGAGTGTAATTCAGACAGAGAGGTGGAAGGGTTAGTAATGGTCAAAAAGACATTGTCTGTGTACATGGATACTGTATAGGCCTTTTCTTGTTTTGTTATGCCTGTGATTTTTGAGTTGTCTCTAACCCTAGCTGCCAAGGCTTCCATGGCCAAGGCGAATAGCAACGGGGACAGTGTAGAGGGACATTATCTTTGAAATAAAGTTATCTGGGAAACCAAATTTGATTAAAATTAATTCAAGGAAATTCCAATTTAACCGATCAAAAGCTTTCTCCGCGTCCAAGGACGCGAAGATTGTTGGGACTTTGGCTTTTACCGAATGATCTATTAGAGTTTGTATTTTAATAGTATTGTCCCTGGCTTCTCTGTAGGGTGTAAAGCCTACCTGGTTGCGATGTATCAGTTGTGGGAGTAGTTTTTTCAGGCGACCTGCCATCATTTTTGCATAAAGTTTCACGTCCGTGTTTAACAGTGATATAGGACGAAAATTGGGTGGGGTATCTGGAGTTTTCCCTGGTTTTGGGAGAACTATAATATGCGCCATTAACATAGTGGGTGGGAAGTGATTGGTAAAGGTTACATTATTGTAGAGATTAAGTAGAATTGGGGTAAAAATTGGGGCAAAGGTCTTATAGTATTTGGCCGTGAAGCCGCCTGGGCCCGGGCTTTTACCTGGTGCTAGATCTTTAATGGCTGATAAAAGTTCATTCGCAGATATTGGGGATTCTAGTGATTCCTTTTGTTCAGAGGACAGTGAGGGGAGGTTACATGTGTCCAAATATTTTTGAATTAAGTCTTTTGAGGATATTTCGGTTTCGGAAAGATTGTCTGGCAGGTTATATAGGGAGGAATAGTATTGAAAAAACTGGTCCAATATATCTGGGGTAGTGTAAACTTGAGTGTTTTGTGATGTTTTAAGCTTGTGAATAAATTATTTTAGTATTGTTCGTCTTAGGGTTCTGGCCAGCATTTTCCCTGCTTTATTACTTTCATGATAGAATTTTTGTTTTAATTTTACAGTTATTTTCTGGTGTTCAAGAGCTAGAAATGTATCCAGTTGTTCCCTGGTATTCTGTATTTCCTGTAAAATGATAGTATTTTTAGGGTCTTTTTTATGTGAGAAATCTAGTTGTGCCAGTTTAACTGTAAGTGTGGAATAGTTCTGCCTGGAGGTTTTTTGGATATGAGCTTTATACTTGATAAATTCTCCCCGAAGGGTGCATTTATGAGCCTCCCATACCACAAATGGGTCCTTTACAGAGTTGGTATTAATTTGAAAGTATTCTTCTAATACTTTGGTGATATGTTCTGTAAAGGGTTGGTGGGTTAATAATATGTTGTCTAGTCTCCACTGGAAAGGATTAGTGGGAGTATTAGGCCATTTAATTTGAACTATAACGGCCGAGTGATCGGACCAAGACGTAGGGGCAATTGTAGAATTAGTTATCAGTGAAAGTCCCTCTTGATTTGTTAACTAATAATTTATTCTACTATAAGATTGCAATGGATGGGAGTAAAAGGTATAATCTTTTGTGATCGGGTGTACGAATCTCCATATGTCATACAGATTGTAATCTCTCAGGGATTTCCATAGGTACGCTAATGTGCATTTCGGAGTTCTCGGTTGGGGATTGGAGGTATCCACAGAAGGATTAAATGGGAAATTAAAATCTCCTCCAAGAAAAATTGGGCCTTTAGAGATATCTAGTAATTTCCGAAACATGGTTTTAAAGAATGGCATGTGTTGTATATTAGGGGCATAAACATTAATTAATGTAATAGGTCTTCCATACATTAGACCAGTGATACCGAAAAATCTGCCCTCGGTATCTTTAGCTATTGGTAGAACAGTAAATGGAATATGTTTGCACAATAGAATGCTCACCCCACAGTGTTTTGTTGACGCTGTGTTATGGAAGTGCTGTGTGTAGTGTTTACCAAAATATTTAGGGATCTGCAAATTTTTAAAGTGCGTTTCCTGCAAAAATAATATGTCAGCTTTTCTCTTGTATAGGTCTGATAATGCTTTTGATCTTTTACATGGAGAGAGAAAACCTTTCACATTTTGGGTTACTATAGAAAGAGGAAATATTGTCTGTTTAGAGAACATTGTTAATAATTGTGTTCGCAAATCTTATTAAAATAGAGCATGCATATCTCAAGTGATAGTACCATATTGTTCCACACAATAACATTAGTAACCTGTAAACAATAACATAACAAGTATAACTGTAGAAAAGAAAATAAGAACGTACATTTCTCAACTTACGCAGTCTAAAAACCAGCATAGAATACAATGTACAAACCATTAGTGCAGGCATAAATATAAACCTTTACACCAATATAACAATAAGAATTGAAAATAAGGGGGAAAAAGTAAAAGTAAGCCTATTCAATCTGGCTTGTTGGCTATGCTGAAAAGATATGTAACATACATTAGCTCTTTGAGGAATTACGGGGCAGCAACAGTGCTGTTGTGAATTACCATATATAAGATAAGTTCCATGTCCCAGTGTCCAGGAAAAATCTATTTATGTGAATTAAGTAATGTCTGTTTAGGGAATAATGAGCAATAAGATAACTTACCTTAACTATGATCATACTCACAAATCCTACGTCCATAAAAAGATATGTTTCTTGAGATCATGTGAACAACATCTTGCTGTTATAGAAGGCTTGTAAACTGCAATCGACAAGAACATAGGCCGTAGGGCAGAAATGTCTAGTAGCAATCAGAAGATTAGTTCCAAGGATATATCATTTGCCGATTTCTAGAGTTCGTGCTGCAGAGGGGCGCTTCTGGGGCTTGGCTGGAGTAAGGGACCAGTTGTTTCGGGACTTCTCTTGTATGTTGTTTGGGGGTGCTGAGGAGGAGGGAACATTCAAATCTGGAGGATCCAGGTGAAGGATTTCACAGAATTTTGAGGCCTCAGATATATCATCACAGATTACTCTCCTGTCTTCATGAATAACCAGCAAATGTGTAGGAAACCCCCATCTGTATGGGATCTGTTTATTGCGTAAAAGTTGCGTCAACGGTGAAAATTCTTTACGCTTTTGCAATGTACTTTGTGAAAGGTCTGCATAAAATTGTAACACTGTGCCTCTAAATCTAATCGGTTGGTTTCTCCTTGAAAGGTTGAGGAGTTCCTCTTTATCTCTGTAATTTTTAAACTTTATGATAATGTCCCTGGGAGGAGCAGAATCAGGAGGCCTAGCTCTCAAAGCCCTATGCGCTCTGTCCCATGGGATCTCTTCTTTAGATGAATCACCCTTAAGGTGTTGAAACAGAGCAGGTAAAAACGTGGGTAAATCTTTGGGTAAAACAGACTCAGGTACCCCTCTTATCCTAAGATTCTTCCTTATGCTTCTATTCTCTAAATCTTCGATTTTAGAGTGTAGGGCCTCTATATTAGAAGTAAATGCATCCACTTGAGATTGTAGACTTTCCACATCTTCTCTAATAGTATCATTGCTATCCTCTAAGGCCTCCACTCTAAACCCAATTGCGTTGATGTCTTGCTTTAGGTCTGCCAATTCTTCTCTGACACATGCACGGACAATGTCCGCCATATCTTGCTTGGATGGGAGAGTGGATAGTATGCTTGAAGGAATATGTACCTCAGGTGGTTGAGGATCAGTATGCTGTGATTGTGATTGTGGAGTGGTCATTGCTGGTGGGGAGGAAGAAATGTTCACACTGCCAGAGCCCTCAGAGGGATTAAAATAAGAGGCCACAGAAGAGATTTTACTTATTGAGGGCTTAGACGGTCTGTCTGTTCTGGCGTTTCTTTTTCAAGCCATTTGGTGTCTCAAAAAAACTGGTCTGGTGTATTTTAGCAACACAGTCCCTGACAATAAATATTGCACATAACCAAAAAATCCAGATATATGTAGGGGTCCACACTCTGTCTTTTAGTTGTTTGTAGGTTATGGTACAAAGATATCGGTAGTGCAGCCTTATGATTTATTCTTTGTGATGAGGGCTCCAAGGGCCTAATACAGTCTTATGTACAAGTTAGAGTATGTTAACCTGCTTCTTTGGGCGTTTTTTTATTAAATATTGACCCCGCTGTGTGCCATTTTCAAGCTGTTAATACAAGTACTATGCAGCCGTTTACCTGGATTGATCCGGTGCCTATGCTCTGCTCCTAAGAATCTTTAGTGTAAATTTAAACATTTAGCTGCCGATCAATGAGACCAGGTCACCTCTGTAACTGTAGTCCTGTTGATCGCACTTTTGGAACTTGTAGACAGATGCGATAACCGAGCTTAGTTCACTCACTATTTGCTCACATTGTGCTGCGCCATGATGTCTCTATGTCTCCGGGTGTGGTCCTGATATAGATTGGCAGTGGTGTCCCCCAGAAGGCTTGTTTTTACAAATAGAGAGCATTTTAGGGTTCAGCCAGTATACAGGAACTGTTTTGTGCCATTCCGTGTTATTCAGCCTTGAATTGATGGCATTATTGCCTCTAACTTTTGCAGGCTTACACGGAGCTCGGAGATTACGCGGCCATCTTAACCGCTACCGGCCCCGCCCCCCTCAAAATTGCATGTTCTATTTGAATCAATGAATTAAAAAATTGTGGTCAGTGTCCCTTTAATAATAAATATCTTCATTCATCCTTACATTGTTTTGATGAAACAATATTGATATCTAAATCACATATTCACTCTTGGACTTACTTTATAGATATAAGCATACTCTAACAGCACCATGATGACATATTTTTTTACAAATATCTTCTGTTTTGCATTGTGATCAATATGTGTTGAGTCCTAAAAAAGATTACTGTACATTGCACAAATGGATCTATGTGCCACATGGCTTTTGTTCAATTTGTCACCAGTTGTTATTCAAAGTGTTTTTTGTGTGTATTATTTTAAAAACATTGATCAATAGGTATATTTAGATATGCCATAGAATCATATGAGATGAATCATTTTCTTTAGTATCACCTTGATTAACTCATGCATTTATTGTTCATATTAGTGCTCTATTCTTCACATTTCTAAGTATATTATTTTGAATATTCTATACTGATGGGATTTAGTGATGTCCAAACTGTGTTCACTAATATATATCTATATCATTAATTGATGTAGTTGTTGTGGGGAGCCCAGAGGGTTCCATCACCAATGGTGACCTGCCTTTGCAGGATTCGGGTAAGTCCATTGACTCATTCATATGTCATTGAAGGTGTATTTTTAATAAATATTATGATCATGATTCTGATGAAGCATTCCATTTGAATAAAACATATAATTTACTACTCTGATTATATATCTATTTTTTTTTAAGATTAAGATCTCAAAGCTTTTTAGTCTACACCTTTGTGCTTCAATACATGGATAGCATATGTTTCTTTTTAGTATAAATTTAGACAACAATCATCAAGTGATACACACATTAGAGCTCTTAAATGTTCCATGTACTCAGCTTTTGAATTTTTTTTTAAAAATACAGACACTAAAATGTAATTATTACTCATTGAGAATTGCAAATCTAATTTCATTTGTATGCTCCATCAAAATGATGTAATTCCTACCTTTGGTTCAGTATATTTTTAATGCAACATTGATATGTGTCCTTGAACAACAGTAGCATATGTTAGAATATTGGTTTTTAATGTGTACACAACATAGGAAGTGGCTTGGAGTCTGATGGTATGTCAAATATATATAACATGTATCAAACATGTATTATTGTTTTTAAAACATTCTCTGGAAGAAAAACAAAGTCTACAGCTTTGGCACTTTAAAATTTATTATTCCATTATTTTTACAATACACTACTGCCCCCTTTCTATATCATGCAGCATGAACATATGTTTTTATTTTTCTTTCATTTATATATGATTTGTCATTAATGACATCATGATGTCACGTGCATATTTCATGCAAAACCACAATAATCATCTTCTGATTGCACAGACAGTCATTGCTATTCCTCTGAGTGCCTATATGCAGACCATATCCTTATGTCATCATTGTTTATAAATTCAAAACCACTTCTAAGTATACATAAAACATAATCATGTTTAAATGCCTTGATTTGATTTCATGATGTATGAGATGTTAATATAGTTTTATTATATTTATGTGTATACTGTCCATTTCAATACATAAAACATTAATATTCCACAAAATTAAAGCATGCATTGATAAATGTGTCTTAATATTGTGATGACATACATTTAATCCTAATGTAAAAGAGAAATTCACAACATTAATCTGAAAATTGAATCAGATGATAGAGAAGATTATATTATTAATAGATAATATGAATGGTAGTATCTACTGTGGATATATTTTGAAGAGTAATTGATTGAAGCATGAAGCTTTAAATTAGAACATTAAAGATTACAGAGGCAATGACCGAAATATATATGTCAATCAGTGGTTAATCCTTAAAGGGACATGAAACCAAAAAATGGTCTTACATGAATCAGATATATAATCAATTTTTCAATAAATATAATATTTACATCTCTTATTTAATTTGCTTCATTTTCTTGATATACTTTGCATAAAGGTTTATCTTTGCAAGATCATGATTATCAATCAGAGAAGTGAGGTTCTAGATGTTGATTGTTGTTTGTGTATATATATATTGGTTGTTGTTGGCTCATCCATGTGTTCATTTCTAAATAATTTGTGAATTAATGCACCTTTAACAAATGATCCCAAGTTTATTAAACTGAGATAATCAATGTAAATTATGAATTTGATGGCAATAGTATCCTCTCTGTGAATCCTGAACTTAATTCTTTGTATTTCATGTCCCTTTAAGTGATGCTGACCACAATTCTTTATGAATGGATATGCATTTATAAAAAAAATTGGTCCTTTTGACATCAACATAGACACATATTATTTTTTAAAAAGACTATTTTTGAATGTTGACAGCACATGTATTCCAATTTCACTTATATCTTATTGTAGTAGTCTAACAAAAGCAATCACTGTGTGTAATGTGCATATTTTAGCTGATTAATATCTTTCTCTTATTATTGTTTCTCTTTAATTATCCAACGAGATATTGCTATAAGGTAGGCTGACCATATTTAAACTTGAACAAGTGACACATATGATAAATGCATGTGTCATTATTCTTATTCAAAATAAATATTCAAACATATCTGAAAACATCCCTGACATATGTATTTCTCATGAGTCCCTTTTTAAAGCGTAAAGATGGACACCATAGCTATGGTTAACATATAATGTATAACCAATCCAGATTTTCATAATGTATCTCGTAGCATTATTTCTCATTTATGTCTAACATACGATTGTTTTGAATTTTTATTTACATAACTTCTAAATTTTTCATAAGTCTCTTTGTATCGTTGGTTTAAGGAGCAGCAGGCCACTACTGGTCTCTAAATGAACACATAGGTGAGCCAATGACAATTGGTATATATATGTAGCCACCAATCACAGTTAGAACATCTTATTTTTCTGCGCTTGAGATTACCTCTAAACACATTTCATCAAAAGATAACAAGAAAAAGAAGCAAATTTAAATAATATACTTATATTTTAAAAAGTAGTCCAAATTTCAATATCGTATGTAATTGTGGAACATAAAATGTGTGTTTTATGTCCATTTAAACCCTGCTGCTTCATAAATAGTTAATAATCCTCCTATTCTAATGAAATATATCCTTGTTACCAAGAATGGATTCTATTTCATATATCACAGTATTACGTTATCTAGCATGACATTCATAGATAACAATTTAGCACATACGAGTTTTTAAAATATAAATACGTTTCTTATTGACATGCAAAGCTGTAAAAGAAGTATTGGCTGACGTTTTTACACCATCTCGGATGCGCCATGTTGTTAAGACGTCACATGCCAAGCTGTAAAATTTCAAGGATTGGCTGAGGTTTTTACGCAACCTCAGATGCACCTTGGATTGGCTGACGTTTTTGCGCAATCTCGGATGCGCCATATTGCTTAAGATGTCACATGCCAAGGTGTTAAATCTGTTTGATTGGCTTACGTAGTCCTGCAATATTTGATTTTGCCCGTAAACCATGTTTGCGAATGAGAAGCCAAGTTTAAAACCATGGCGAGTATGGATTGTGTCAATCACGTACATTGTTGAACCATAGCTGATAAAGAACACAAAAATCTATTTTGATGGCTGTCTCATTGAAGAAACGAATGAAGGCAATATGTTTTCATGCATAATATATTCTGAGGCAAGTGCAATCCATGAATATAGTCCATCTTGTTTAATATGTTTGTCAACAATATTTTCCTTTTTATAAATAATTACTGTGTTGTGTTGAATTTTCTACATATCTAATTCCTAAAGATGCGCTATTGTATTTGAATCAAGTAATCAATATGCATTGACCTTTATCATATGCTAAATATATGAGATGCCTACTTATTCTAGATGTTATGTCATGTTATTTTTTCTTAAAGGGACATTATACACTAATTTATTCTTAGCACATATGTTTTGTAGATGATCTATTTATATAGTCCTTATTCATTTTAAATGTCTAGTTTTGCTTATGTTTATAACTAAGCCTCAAAGTTTGATGTGAGTACCATCAGCTACCTTCTCCAGCTTGCTCCTGTTTGTGTAAAGGGTCTTTTCATATGCAAAAGTAGGGGGATTGTTTTATTTCCCACTTGCAATGGGATTTCCAGCTAACTTTTCAACATAGCTACAGTGAGAGTTTATAAGTAGGTCTTTAAACCGTTTTTAGCATGGATTTTTATATCAGTATGTGGGCATCTTGTTCTTTATAGTAGTGTCTATTACATGCAGTTCTCTGAAAATGAGTGTATACTGTCCCTTTAATGTAAATGCTCAGTATTGTGTCATGTATGAGTTCCATATTGTTAATCTCAAAATATATTACTGTGAGCATATATTTCTAATGTAACTCTTAAAAATTCATGAAACCATATTCCTTCTAAATTAAATGTCTTTCTTAAATAATTCAAACACAATAATGTATCTTTAGGAAAATAGACTTTATTTAACACGCCAATAGAAATATGGCATACAACAGGCTTAGTATCCTATTCAAATATTTTCTTGTTTGAACAAGTACATGTAGATTTAACAACAATCCCTAAGGATTAGTATATGTTAGCATATGCTCTTATTTAAAGGGACAGTCAAGTCAAGCAAAACAGTAATGATTTTAATCTCCAAAAATTCAAACGTTTATCACCAATTTTTCTTATTTCTCTTGGTATTCTTAGGTGATAGTTAAACCTAGGAGGTTCATCTGCTCATTTCTTAGACCTTGAAGTGTGCATCTAATCTGAATGCATTTTGACCACTAGAGGGCATTATTTTGTGTGTTTGATATAGAAAACATTGAGCTCATGCAGTATAGTTACCCTGGATTGATCAGTGATTTGCTGAAATGGCGGTCTGTCAAAAGAACTGAAATAAGTGGTCATTTTTCAGAGGCATGGATACAAGGTTAATCACAGAAGTAAAACGTGTATTTCTCTAAGTCTGGTTTTTCAAAACTTGATAATTTGTAATAAAGTGTTTTCTTTGTAACCAACAATAATTAATGTTATGACTGTCCCTTTAAGCTGTGTTGTTGGCATCAAAACAGTGATATGCCATCATGTATAATTGTAATGGTCATTTTGTTTGAGATTAGGGAAACAGTTTGGACATCACATCACAGAAACCAATCAATGTAATGAACAAGGATATATATGTGATGATGTGGTGTCCACACACTTGTAAAACACACTCTGCAAACAATCTGCCTCTATGGACCCGGTCCCATAGAAGCAGATTATATACAGAGTGTGCTCCACAAGTGTAAGAAGACCACATCATCACATACCTATCCATTACACATTAAATAAATAAATATATATATATATATGTAACAAAAAATACTTACTTCCCCTTCCTTCTCCTCTTCCCACGAGACTGAGGCTCAAGTTCTCATCGAGATGTTTGGGGAAGAGGGGAAGGAGGAGTACTGGGATCACTTGGCTGAGGAAGAGATGGAGGAAGAGATGGAGGAGGAGATGGAGGAGGGCCAGGAGCAGATGATCCAGCAGCAGATGGCCCAGGATCAGATGGCCCAGCAGCAGATGGCTCAGGATCAGATGGCCCAGGATCAGATGGCCCAGCAGCAGATGGCCCAGGATCAGATGATCCAACAGCAGATGGCCCAACAGCAGCTGGCCCAGCAGCAGATGGCGCATTATGCACCTCCAGGAGGACCTGCAATATATCTCTCCGAGTATGCAAGATCTCTCTTTGGTAATTATGATTGTCTTATATGTGCCACCAGCGCATTGATTTTTAGTTGTTACTTATAAAGATCTCTCTTTGGTCTTGGCAAAGCTCTCTTTGGTCTTGGATAAGCTCTCTTTGGTCTTGGATAAGCTCTCTTTGGTCTTGGATAAGCTCTCTTTGGTCTTGTCGAATGGCATTAATTGCTTCCGTCAGCTGGATTCTGCTTTCCACATTTTCCCTCCGGGAGGCACGCATCTCTTCCAGAAAATCTCTTAATATCTGCATCTCTGCTATCTCCTCCTGAGGGGCTGCTGGTGCACGGCGGGCTGCTGGTGCATGGCAGGCTGCTGGTGCAGGAGGGGCTGCTGCAGGGATCTCTCCTGCAGAGGGGGCTTCTTCTGAGGATGAGGATAGAGGGATGTCTTCCATGTCTCCCTGAGGTGGCGTCTCATCTGCTCCACTCTCATCCCTGGGTGAAGGAGAAGCCTGTGGTTGCTGTGCTGCCTCCTCCCCGGGCTCAGACTCTGTATATTGTAAAAAGAAAGAAATAGAGATATTAGCACAGTTACAAATAAAGATATAAATGTTGTATTTGAAAGTGCATTAATGAGGCTGCCTTTGTAATTCTATTGTAAGCAAAAGCAATGAATAAGATTTCCGCATTTTCCAAACCGTATTTCTGATATCTATATGGTCAATCTGAATGTGTTTTTGCGTTTGTTTTCAGTCTGAATAAATGCACACCTAACCTGTAGCCTAGATACTAATGTGATGGCTTTTCGTGAAATGCAACTTTCGCAAGGTAATTGTGAATGGGTTTAAGTAATAATGTCTAAAAAAGCGTAATAGCGTTAATCATATCCTTAAATACATTAATTATTTTTGATGTAAAAAGACTATCAAATGAGCTTACCGGAAGATGAGAGTGGCAGGTTCTCGGTATCGACTCCTCCGATACCGACTATGGCCACCTCGGAGATGCTGGGACGCAACATTTCCTCCCATCGGGAATACTCCACAATCATTTCTGGACCGCCACCGGTCCCTGTTAGATATTGTTTCTTTCTTTTGAGTTCTATTTTGCAGTCCCGGTAGCGATGCTGTATGGACTTGACATCCCTGTTCTGGACCCCCACTGCATTAACGGCATCCCTGATCTCCAGACATAGCTTCCTCTTCTCCCTAGGGGTGACCTTCTAAGCCTGCAGCCTCCTAGCCCTCTCCATATAAGCCTCTATGAGGGCCTCCTTCTCCTCCATAGTATATCTCGCCTCCCTAGTCAGCTTGGCTTTCCCCTGGGATGTGAGCCTCTGTTTCCCAGACTGTGAAGCTCTACGCTGCCTACCACTGGGCCCAGCCACTTGTTCATCTCCCCCCCCCCTTCCTGTCCCCCTTCCTGTCCTGTTCCTTTCCCTCTCCCCCTCTCCGGCCTAACCTCCTGCCTAACCTCCTCTACAATCTCCTCTCTAAACTCCTGCCTAATCAGCTCTAATAGCTGCGGGCTAATCTGCCCCCTATCCCAACCTCCCGACATACTCCAACAAAAAGTGAATGTGCCCAAATGAAAGGGGGTCAAAAGGAATAACAAAAATGGAAAAAAGTGCTCAAAGTGTGAAAGGGATATAAATAAAAGAGGGTAAGGAATGTTAAACAGACAAAAATGTAGAAAAAGACTAAAATGAGGATATGTAAACAAAATCTAACTATGGGATGGGCATGTTCTTTCAGGGAATGGGGTATGGGATGAAAGGGAATGGGATGAAAGGGAATGGGATGAAAGGGAATGGGGTATGGAGTTTAATATGAGAGGGGATGGGGTATGGAGTGTATGTAGAGTTATTGATAAGTGTATGTATATATTGAATGTGTTTGCGTGTAAATGTGTTAAGTATTCAGAAAAACCACTTGCACACTCACCCAAACAAATTCTCGCTCACTACTGCTCACTCACTATCTCACACTACCACTAACTCACTAAATCTCACAATACCACTAACTATCTCACTCTCTCACACTACCACTAACTAACTCACTCACTCACTAAATCTCACAATACCAATAACTCTCTAATCTCCAAAAATCCTCCATCAACACAATCAAAGAAGCCATGCTTGTGGCGTGCTTATATACCCTATGTAAATGTTTAATGATGTACCGGTTTGCCAAGTAAAGTATGTTCAGGGGTGTTTTGTTACTAATTAGTATGTGTGCAATTTGTATTAGTTGTGTGAATTTGTGCATGCTCATATTGAGTTAGTATTTGTGGAATGTGTATAATCTGATGATGTCACAGTGATCGTTTTGCATAACATTGTCCCAAAAAATTATCTGTAAATGTAAATCCATATTTGTGATGGTGTCGTATTTGTGAAGTGGTGTAAATGTTTCTTTGTACTAATGTTACGTAATCTTGAATGCAAATGTTTTGTTTGTGTATGAATGTGCAAATCTTTTTTTGTGTTGTTTTGTTCCATGTTGCAAGATCGTAAGGTATTTCTGCTTTCCTCGTTTAGTCTAAATGTTGTTTGTTCTTTTTCTTTTCCGATTGTGCATGTGTAATGCGTATGTGCTATGTTGTGTGATTGTTGTTAGTATATTTGAGCTGTGTTTTTGTTGTGCATTATGTGGTATACGTAATATGACAGAGCAGTGTGTATTTCTCGCAAGATGGAGTGTTAGCTGAAAAATGCATGCTTCTTTGATTTATCATTGATCTCTATGGGGGAATGTTTAATGCTGCCGTGATTACGCATATAAAATAAATGCAGTAGTCATGTTACCATGACACGTTATGAGGTTGTTTTGAGACTCGTAATACCTACGTTAAGAAAAGTGTGCAAAGGAAATAAAATACACGTAACTAACGCACCCCTCCTAACGCACAACTCATAATCTAGGTGATAGTGTAGCACATATAACAATTACTTAAAGAAGAAATAGTGAATGTTGCTAACATAAAGAACAATAGATCACTATTGTAAAACCAAAAGAAAATATAGGCTAATATTTATAATACAACATAAGGAACATCATGCTTTTGAAAGACACTTATGATAACTGCCCAGTGCATATGAGCATTGTTTTAAATGTCAAGGAACTGTGCAAAACCCATATGTTTATTATTTCAGCTGATGCCAACATTCTAGTAGAGTTTCTGGCTACCCCCCAATTCACATTTCAATGCATGAAGTAAACTATTCCATCAGCCCTGAAGAAGTGGAAGGAAGCAGAGCTCTCAACAATGTAGTCAAATTTGGCCCCATGTGTCTCATAGTTTCAGCATGATATAAAAATCCAGTAGTCTCACCATACATCATACACCTGTAGTCTTGAACATTTAGGGTCAGATTACAAGTGTTCGGTATTTAGCACTCATGCTCGAGCACTAACTCTACTAGAAGTAAGCATTTTGACCATGTTGTGTAGCGCTTGTATTACAAGTTGAAAGTAAAAAAATTTCACTCATGTGCTAACCCGATGCACATTAAAAGCCGAACTGAGAATCCTCGGAGCAGAGTTTTAGCCACATTTTATTGAAGTGATCTGTGACTGCATGTTTGGACAATGCTGGATTTTACCACTATACAACGTGGAGACAAGCTATTCCTGGTGTCTATTATGACAAGACCTTCCATACACTGTGTGGCCCTTACCTCATATTGATTGAAGTAGAAGAGTGTAAGTAGATGCTCAAAAGGGATCAGGATTTTGATCTTCCAATTTTGACATTATGAACTTTTGACTACCTCTTGTTTATTGTATTCATTACTAGGAGTCATTAATGTTTTTTCCTCTATTGGGACTCTTTTATAAATCATATATATTTTATATGCACTTATACATGATTTTGTATCAGGCTTTTTATGTCTATTAGACTATAAGTGAATTTTTAACAGTAATCAATTTATAATTTTAACTTGTTATTACTGTGCTTGTGAATATTTATTTATTGTACTTATTTTATTATTGTTTATTTTGATATCTATATATCTTTTATTCCCTTTGCGCCAATTCACAAACCCCCTCCTTTCTTTTCAATATATATATATATATATATATATATATATATATACTGTGGGGTCAATTTATCAAAGCGTCCATCTCAGTGGCGTCAATACGCTCGCCAGACATTGCTGATGCGGATCTGAATGCGATACCCATATTTATAAAAAAAAGCTGTCAAAAACACGAGCGTCAAGTATGGTGTGATGAGCATCGGACTGGTGTTAACTAATAGTCATCGATGTTGCGGATATTCGGGTTTTTCCTAACTTTATTTATACCATTTCATTACTGTCCATGAACAAGCACATTTCTCTAAAGCTAATCTTTTATTTTTCAACTGTTAATGTCCAAGAAATAGCTACATTTATACCTCAACAAACGATATCTCAAAGAAAGTTATTTTTATATTTATTTGTTATACAAAAAAATCTGTTATATGATACTTTCACATAACTTAATGTGTATTTGTATTTCTAGAAGCCATGATATGCTTTTATCTCATGTTTTATTTTTTATAAATGATTATTAATGCTCAAATTTGTACATATATCTTTGTGCATACTTGTATAAATATAGATATACAGTATATATATATATATATATATATATATATATATATATATATGTGTGTGTGTGTGTGTGTGTGTGTGTGTGTGTGTATGTCAGAAATCTTTTGCAAACATATTTACATGTCCCTAAATTCCTTTTTTTGTTCTAAACAATGTTGTCTTTCATATCTCTGTGTTTACAGTGGGGAAAAAAAGTATTTAGTCAGCCACCAATTGTGCAAGTTCTCCCACTTAAGAAGATGAGAGAGGCCTGTAATTTTCATCATAGGTATACCTCAACTACGAGAGACAAAATGTGGAAACAAATCCAGACAATCACATTGTCTGATTTGGAAAGAATTTATTTGCAAATTATGGTGGAAAATAAGTATTTGGTCAATATCAAAAGTTCATCTCAATACTTTGTTATATATCCTTTGTTGGCAGTGACAGAGGTCAAACGTTTTCTGTAAGTCTTCACAAGGTTGTCACACACTGTTGCTGGTATGTTGGCCCATTCCTGCATGCAGATCTCCTCTAGAGCAGTGATGTTTTGGGGCTGTCGCTGGGCAACACAGACTTTCAACTCCCTCCAAAGGTTTTCTATGGGGTTGAGATCTGGAGACTGGCTAGGCCACTCCAGGACCTTGAAATGCTTCTTACGAAGCCACTCCTTCGTTGCCCGGCGCGGTGTGTTTGGGATCATTGTCATGCTGAAAGACCCAGCCACATTTCATCTTCAATGCCCTTGCTGATGGAAGGAGGTTTGCACTCAAAATCTCACGATACATGGCCCCATTCATTCTTTCATGTACACGGATCAGTCGTCCTGTTCCCTTTGCAGAGAAACAGCCCCAAAGCATGATGTTGCCACCCCCCATGCTTCACAGTAGGTATGGTGTTCTCTCTCCTCCAAACACGACAAGTTGTGTTTCTACCAAACAGTTCTACTTTGGTTTCATCTGACCATATGACATTCTCCCAATCCACTTCTGGATCATCCAAATGCTCTCTAGCATACTTCAGACGGACCCGGACATGTACTGGTTTATGCAGGGGGACACGTCTGGCACTGCAGGATCTGAGTCCCTGGCAGCGTAGTGTGTTACTGATGGTAGCCTTTGTTACGTTGGTCCAGCTCTCTGCAGGTCATTCACTAGGTCCCCCCATGTGGTTCTGGGATGTTTTCTCACCGTTCTTGTGATCATTTTGACCCCACGGGGTGAGATCGAGGGAGATTATCAGTGGTCTTGTATGTCTTCCATTTTCTAATTATTGCTCCCACAGTTGATTTCTTCACACCAAGCTGCTTGCCTATTGCAGATTCAGTCTTCCCAGCCTGGTGCAGGTCTACAATTTTGTTTCTGGTGTCCTTCGACAGCTCTTTGGTCTTCACCATAGTGGAGTTTGGAGTGTGACTGTTTGAGGTTGTGGACAGGTGTCTTTCATACTGATAACAAGTTCAAACAGGTGCCATTAATACAGGTAATGAGTGGAGGACAGAGGAGCCTCTTAAAGAAGAAGATACAGGTATGTGAGAGCCAGAAATCTTGCTTGTTTGTAGGTGACCAAATACTTAGTTTCCACCATAATTTGCAAATACATTCTTTCCAAATCAGACAATGTTATTGTCTGGATTTGTTTACACGTTTTGTCTCTCATAGTTGAGGTATACCTATGATGGAAATTACAGGCCTCTCTCATCTTCTTAAGTGGGAGAACTTGCACAATTGGTGGCTGACTAAATACTTTTTTCCCCCACTGTATTTATACCACTATATGCATATAGTTTAAATGTATTATTATTCTGAGCAGGAATAATTGCAAATATAACATGTAATCAGGGTATCATATGTATTTATTGGCAATCAATGGATTTTTTAAGAGCTGGGCCAGTTTTCTCTCTGTACCTCTGTAACCCCTTCTGATTGCAATCTAGTTTAACAAAACACCCCTACAAAGGTGTTATAAAATGGGCTGGCATATAAGATGACATTTCTTACTGAAAGAGAAATTCAAGAGAAGGAATAAATACACTGAAAATAGCATGAGAGTAAAGAGGTGATTTTAATTTCTGCTGTATCTGGATCATGACAGTTTAATGTTAGGTGGGCTATCCCTTTGAGCTATCATTTTAAGATTATATTTAATCAAACATTAATTCGAATTTTAAAATCCTTGTCTAAAATATTACACTGTGTGTCCTAAAGTCAGCATCAATGTTTATCTTTAATTATAAATTCACATATACATACTTTCAACGTATAATACACAATGTAACAAATGGCATTTACTAATTCTGATGAGTGATCAATGACACAAGTATTGAGCATTTTGATTAGTTAGTGATAGTTTAAAATGTATATTTGAATCAGATTGGCTGATGTCATAAATCATGTGATTGTGCATATTCCAATCAAAAGTGGTTGAAAAATTCACTAGTGTGTGGATTGTTTAGGAATTTGCGTCATAATTGGTGCGAAAAGTGTTGAGTCAAAATTGGTGTGAAGTGGAGAGTGTGACTTGTATTACATGGCTTAAACATGGGGCATATAGATTTTTCCCCAAAAAAATTAAAATAAAGTTAGCTATATTGTGTTGTGTATTTATTTCATTTTTATCTCTATATCTATTAGTGTGACAAGTTTGGGAGAAAACATTTCAGCAAATTTGTAGAAATAAAATTATCCCCTTGCTTTGTAATGAGAGACAAATTTGTAGCATAATGCATAAGTAGTAATGTATTTTTCATTTTCATCCCTATATCTACTAGTGCACCAAATGTAGAGCAATAATATTGTTTGATTTAGAAAGGGTATACAATTTTAATAGAATTTCTAATTTACTTTTATTATGTAATATACTTCAATCTCTTGCAGCATCGAACATAAGCTTTCTGTGTTTTCAGACTCCCATTGAGTTCTAGTTCAATCTGCCACCTCAAGGGGGGGGGTCAATCAGCAGGGGGGTGTCAATCAACCCGATCGTACTCGATCGGGTTGAATTGCGGCGATGTCTGTCTGACTGCTCAAAGCAGGTGGACAGGTTATGGAGCAGCGGTCTTTAGACCGCTGCTTCATAACTGGTGTTTCTGGCGAGTCTGCAGGCTCGCTAGAAACACAGGGCCTCAAGCTCTATCCGGAGCTTGATAGATATGCCCCTTTATATCTTTTTTTGTGCAATATCTTTTTTTGTAATTTATGATTATTATGAGTGTAACTGAACCTTGCAATGTGTTTTGTGACATTTTTTTGTATCGTGAAAAAATTAACCAGAGCTCTGAGGATACTGTAATCATTTTTGCATAAATTGCAATAGCGCTCAAGTGATCGTATTTACTTTCAACTTGTAATACGAGCAGTAAACTCGACGCACGCAAACAGTCGCGATAAACCCTTTTTCACTCACGTGTAACTGTTAACGAGCCACTCCTAATCTGACCCTTAGTCTTGTGGAATATTTTAGAAGGAAGGATACTGGAGCAGAAGATGTGTGCAGCTCATCAACAACATAGTTGCCCTCTGGGGATTAGGAGATATGGGGTGTAGTGAAGAGATATGGGGTGTATTGAGGAGATAATGGGTATAGTGAGGAGATATGGGGTGTAGTCGGGAAATTCCTAAACTAGATGTGTGGTGAGGATTTCATCTCAAGAACTGTGTGATAAGTCTCTATGATTTTATGGTTTTCTGAATCAAATAGATAGAAAAATACAATTCAATACAGTTTATCTACTGGCGATCTGTGATTAATATGAGGATCTAACAGAGATATGTAAATGTTTGTTATATTTGCTTAATAACAAATGTCTACATTATTCTAAACAATTGTCAAACATTCAACATTTATGTTTTGCAAAATAATTACTTCCTATTTAACAAATGTAAAATTTGAATATCAAATGTAATAATTTCATATTTTATTTTTAACATTCAAAAATTGATTCTCATAATTACAATGTAAATATAATGGAATTAATCATCAAATATGTTAAAATTCACATATTTGAATATTAGTCAATATCTGATTGATAACGTTCATTCTCTAAAGAATCTATATTGCTGAAACAATGTCAAGTAGAACATTCATTTTATCATTTAAATGTTACTTAGTGAATGAGTTTGCTTCATATAAAAAGTTTATTTCAGCAAGCTATATTAGAGATAGTCTATAGTGTTTCTGTATTGCTTGATTTGTCATTCAGAATAATTTCTAACTATAATATAGTCTCTTTGATCTAAACAATTTTGGTATAGACCCATTCATGCTTCAGCAAGATAAAATCCTGTCGTGCTCCTCATTTTTTCATAATAGTTAAATGACATTGCATTTCTAATTGAATCACATCTAAAATGTCAAGAGAGGGCCACACATATAATTTCTAGGAACACTTTTTAGATGCTGACAATGTGTAGAGGGTAACAGATATTTATGCACACTATATCCATGAAGAAAAACAAACAACTAAACCACAGACTACAAATTTATAATTAATTTACATATTAGTACAGATTTCTAGATCACTTGCTATAACTAAGTAAATATTATGAAATATGTTTGCATGTGTAAATATTCAGCATTTTGTGCAATTATTAGGCTTGCTACAGATATCTGTATCGCAAACATCCACTGTAATTTTTTCCTAAAATTTGTTTGATACCTTGAAAATCTCATAAGAAAAAGCTTCAATCCCTTTAAAGAATCAAATGAGCAAATGTCATATACAAGGATAAACAATCATTTGAAGGGCAAACAGTTTCATGCTCGACGGGAAAGTTTGCCTACCACTGCCATGGGAGTGTCATCAATTTATGAGACGTGTAATTATTTAGACTTTTATCAACATCATCTCTGTAGACGTTAAATCAAAATCACCAGTTAGGAAGGGAAGGAATGATTCATAGTAATATGATTCATAGTAATATGTTAAAATACTTGATGCGATCAGCTGGTAGCAGCAAGAGAGGTATGTCATCTTCTGAAGACATTAAACACACTTTCTACCCTGGATGTAGGCTTGGAAAGCAATGTGTTAATGATCAGTGGTTGAATGCAGGGGTTTGCAAGCTGTAAGCAGCTTTAGTGTCTCCTACCAAAACCCTAATTTAAAATTCATAAATGCTAATCCTCCATAATTTACGGTTTAAAAAGCAGCCCCACTCACAGGCCCTGTGGCTATAGCTCTGTCAGAGTAATTATGCCGCCAAGCTGAAATTGGACTACTAACTGAGACTTTAAACAGAGAAGGAAATCCTCTACTCTGGCAGCTTACCCAATTATTCCAAATAAGCAAACAGATTAGTGAGTAATTTTCCAGTTAAATCTGGTGAATGGTGCCAGAATTGTATGTTAAATATTCAGACGTAAATAGATTAAAGATGAAATGTCCCCTTTTTTCAAGCTTAATTTAGTGTGTATACAGAAACTTTTTATGCTGAGCTTTATTGAAGTGCAACGGTATCACGTATAATAAAGAGACAAGTGCTGCTTTTTTTGCTTTGACTTGTATCAGGGGTTATGGCATTGACAAGTCAAAGCTGACTCAAGACACCTTATTAAGAAGCAATAGCATGTATTATGCATGCCTTATGATTGATATTAGCAGTGCATGAGGTTTATTTAACCTACCTACTCTACCACCCCCTAATGGCTGTTAAATTGAGTATCAGAATATGTAGAATTATGTACCAGAAAATGTATAAAATGTTTTATAATGGAAGCATTACAAACTGTCTAGTATAATTTACAGATGTGCATCACCAGATGGACAAAGGTCACGTAAGTGGTTTAAATGTGAAATCTGGTAATCTTCTTATGCTACTGCCCAAAATATATTCCTGCAATCTTACTGTTACTCATAGGTTGAGCACATATACACATTGTTACTGCATATATTGGCTACTGATTTCCTATTGCTGCTTTGGCATTCATATACTAGCTTTGATACACTTCTTGCCTTAACAATTCAGAACAGCGACTGACCATCCTGTCCTGCTACCAAATTTAACCATTTCGAATCATAAATTTTAATGCTTTTTGATTGTGCAGGTCTTTTGGAACAGTGATCCCTATTATAAATTATATTATCTTCCTGATATGGACCAAGAGTTAAAAGAGTAGGAAAATAACTGTGGCCACAGTTTGGGAACCCTTGTGGTGCTGGCTAACTCATCTCTGCCTGCAAACCGCTAGATAAGAGTGAAATAGTTGCAGACTGATTTGCCCATGATGAATAACAAATCCTGCTCTTGTTAAACCAATAGAGGGCATCCTGCTCAAGATGTAATGTTAAATGCGGACTATGGATGCTGCTTGTTTGCCACAAACATGAATGGCAGGTTCATAGCTGGAAACCTTGTCTGTCCCAACTTGATAAATGGAGCTGATTACTAAATCCACTTAGAGCTTAAGAACCAACAAGTGTTGAAAGCAAGAACAATTTTCATGTAGAGATGACTCCCATGTCAAGGAAAGAATCACCTAAATAACCTTGATAAAATATGGGATTTGCAGGGGCATCAACTGGGACATGAAAGTCATAATGCATGCTTAGATAGCAGTATTGTAAGATCATCTGTTCACATCTCTTAAGTGAACATTTATAAGTGACACACAAAGAATTATACAAGAATTGGACAAGGAGTGGACAAGGGATAAGGCAAGTGCTGTATTTTTACTAAGTTGTATGCACTGTTTGACTATTTTGTAAAAATGCTAAATATCTTCATATTCCTTTTTACCACCTTTTTGTCTGTTTAACAAACTACTTTACTCAATTACTCCTTACCCCTCACCACCTGCACTGCTCATTAGCCCATCTCTCTTAACCTCACCATACTTTTGTATTCATGAACTTCACACAATCCTAAAGACTCTCTCTTCCCCTTGCAGAACCACATCTCATCTTATGTCACTCTCCCTCTTGCTCATACTAGCTTCTGGCAACATCTCCCCCAATCATGGTCCCCCAGAACTTCCATGACCTGCACACCCATGTGTGCCCTTCAATAGACTTCAAAAACAAAACTCTGGTAACCTTAATCGTATTCTCTTGCATCTAGAGCCACCACCCCCCTTCACTTGTGCACTATGGAACTCTCGCTCTGTTTGCAACAAACTCACTTCTATCCATGACCTCTTTATCTCCCACTCTCTCAATCTTCTGGCTCTCACAGAAACCTGGCTCTCTCCTTCAGACACTGCTTGCTCTGCTGCACTTGTCACATGGGGGTCTCCACTTCAGCCACACTCCTAGGTCTGACAATAGACAAGGAGGTGGTGTTGGTATTTTACTTTCCTCTAGTTGCACCTTTCAACAAATACAGCCCTTCTCTTCTCTCACATTTTCTTCATTCGAAACACACTATTAGCTTATTCTCTCCCCTCTCTATATGCATTGCAGTCATATACCGCCCCCCCAGCTCTGCAACTCTTTTTCTAGATCACTTTGCCACCTGGCTACCTTTCTTCCTTTCCTCGGATATCCCTGCCCTCATTCTTGGTGACTTCAACCTCCCTGTTGATAATCCCTCTGCCTCCTCTGCAAAACAACTTCTGCAACTCACTTCCTCTTTCAGCCTGTCACAATGGACTGACTCTCCCACTCACAAAGATGGTCACTCCCTTGATCTGATTTTCAGATATTGATGCACTATCTCAAACTTCACAAACTCACCTTTTCCTCTTTCTGACCACCACCTCCTCACTTGTACCATCACCTCCCTCCCTACAACTCTCCCTCCTTCTACCCCTCACACTAAACTTCACAGAAGAGTCAAGTAATTAGATCAGCAACAGCTTGCATGCACTCTTGAACCTCTTCTCTCTTCCATCCCCTCCTTTTCCTGTCCTGATGAATCCATTTGCCACTATAACTACCACCCTTACATCGGTCTTAAATAACCTGGCCCTACCTACCATAACTTGAGTAACAAACACTCATCCTCCAGCCCCTGGCATACCTACACAGATGTTCCCATACTGCTGAGCGACACTGGAGGAAATCTCGGAGTTCTGCTGACTTTCTTAACTATAAGTTCATCTTGAACTCTTACTATTCTACCCTTAATCTATATAAGCAACACTACTTCTCCACTCTTATCTCTACTCTTTCTTCAAACCCAAAATGTCTGTTCTCCACATTCAATACTCTTCTCCGCCCACCCCCCACCTCCCACCACAACTTTTCTCTCAGCACATGATTTTGCCAGCTACTTCAACAACAAAATCGACTCCATCAGAATGAAATCAGCTCTCAACATACTACCGGTCTCCCTCCCCCCTCAAAAGCTCACAATCATCCAAAACCCACATAGCCATAAATTTAGCTCTTTTGCCCCTGTTACAGAGGATGAAGTTTCTGCCCTGTATACTATCCTCTCACCTCACTACCTGTCCCCTCGACCCCATCCCCTCACAACTACTCCACTCCCTCTCTTCTACCTTTACCCCTATACTCACCCACATCTTCAACATCTCCCTCAGCACTGGTATAGTTCCCACATCTCTTAAGCATGCATTAGTCACACCTATCCTCAAAAAACCTTCTTTTGATCCAACCTCCCCATCCAGCTACGCCCTATTTCCCTACTATCTCTTGCCTCAAAGCTTCTTGGAAAAGCTAGTATATGCACATCTATCCCATTTCCTTACACTTAAACTCCCTCCTTGACCCACAGCAATCTGTATTTCGCCCCTTCACTCAACAGAGACAGCAATTGTTAAGGTTACCAACGACCTACTTACAGCAAAATCAAAGGCCACTTCTCTCTACTTATCCTCCTTGATCTGTCTGCAGCCTTTGATACTGTTGACCACTCTCTTTTGTTCCATACACTCCAATCCTTTTGCATCTGTGACACAGCTATCTCTTGGTTCTCTTCCTATCTGTCTAACTGTACCTTTAGTGTAGCCTTCTCTGGGGCATCCTCTGCCCCGTTACCTCTTTCTGTTGGGGGTACCGCAAGGTTCAGTCCTCGGTCCCCTTCTCTTCTCAATCTACACATCCTCACTAGGTTCCTTAATAAAGTCCTATGGGTTTCATTATCATTTGTATGCTGACGATACCAAAATCTACCTCTCTGCACCAGAACTACCTCCTTCCTTGCTAACCCATGTCACTAACTGTCTCTCTCATATCTCATCTTGGATGTCCTCTCACTACCTCAAGCTAAATCTCTCAAAAACTGAGCTCCTTATTTCCCCCCCTTCTTCCAAAATCTTCCACCCCAATGTCTCTATTACTGTTGATAACTCCATCATTACCTCAACCTTACATGTCTGATGTCTTGGGGTCACACTGAACTCAGATCTTTCTTTCACTCCTCACATTCAGTCCTTGGCTAAAGCCTGCCACTTCCACCTTAAAAACATTGCTAAAATTAGACATTTCTTTACAAAAAAAAACCACAACAAAGATTTTAATCCACTGTCTCATCCGTTCCCCGCCTTGGCTACTGCAACTCCTCTCTGGTGTCCCTAGCTGCCGCCTAGCTCCTTTACAATCCATAATGAATGCCTCTGCCAGTCTCATCTTCCTTGCACGTTGCACTTCATCTGCTGCACCTCTCTGCCAATCCCTTCACTGGCTTCCTCTTGCCTCCAGGAATAAACACAAAATTCTCACTCTGACATACAAGGCCCTCAACTGCACTGCTCCCCCCCTACATCACTCAGACCTTGGCCTCTATTTATCAAGCCATCAACCGCAAATACGCTGGAATTCTGCAGTGTAATTGTGGAGAGATTGATTTGCCTTTTTTATCAAAGGCTACAGACCGGCAAAAGTAGAATTTTGTGACGTAACATACGATCTGCCGGTCTCAGTCCGACACAGATCGATTCTTACGTCACTACAGATATTCTGAATGCAAATTCGGCACTATCTGACTACTTTTGCCATTTATCAAATACCTACCAGTATGCTCGGCACTATTCCGGCCCAGCGTACCTGGTTTTCAATCCGCCGCACTGGAGGCGGAGGATGCCATAGGAATCAATGGGAGTCTGAAAGCAGCGAACGCTCAGGTTCGCTGCTGCCCAATATCCCAATGATTCCTATGGGGAGAATAAAAGTTACGTTTACAACCTAACACCCTAATATGTACCCCGAGTCTAAACACCCCTAATCTGCCACCCCCTACACCGCTGCCACCTACATAATGTTATTAACCCCTATCCCGCCGCTCCTGGGACCTCGCCGCAACTAAATAAACTTATAAACCCTAAGCCACTGCTCCCGGAGCCCACCGCCACCTACATTATACTTATTAACCCCTAATCTGCCACCCCCCTATACCGCTGCCACCTACATAAAGTTATTAACCCCTATCCTGCCGCTCCCAGAGCCCACCGCAACTGAATAAATGTATTAACCCCTAACCGCCAGTCCCCCACATCGCCATAAACTAAATTAACCTATTAATCCCCTAAACCTAACAACCCGTTAACTTTATATTAAATATTAACTCATTCCTATATTATAATAAATTTAAACTTAGCTTTAAAATTAAATTAAACTATATTAAACTAATAATTAACCTATTCTAACTATTATAATAACATTACATTAAACTATATTAAACTGTTAATTAACCTACCCTAACTATTATAATAAAATTACATTAAACTATATTAAATTAATAATTAACCTACCCCTAACTATTATTATAAAATTACATAAAACTATATTATATTAATGATTAATCTAACCTAACTTTTATACTAAAATACATAAAACTACAAATTAAAATAATATATGATATATTTAAACACCTAACCCTACTCAATAATTTAAATCTACACTAAAAAATTACTAAGTTACAAATAACTAAGTTACAAAAAAGTAACAAATACTAAGTTACACAAAAAAATAAACACTAAGTACAAAAATAAAAAATAAATTATCAAAGCTTTAAACTAATTACACCTAAATCTAAGGGCCCTATGAAAATAAAAAAGCTCTCCCAAAATAAAAAAAAACACTTACCTAGTGACCTACAATAAACTACAAATAGCCCTTAAAAGGGCCTTTTTCAGGGCATTTGCCACAAAGAAATCAGCTCTTTTACTTTAAAAAAAATACAAACAACCCCCCCAATAGTAAAACCCCACACCACCACACGACCAACCCCCAAATAAAAACCTAACTAAAAAAAACCTAAGCTCCCCATTGCCCTGAAAAGGGCATTTGGATGGGCATTGCCCTTAAAAGGGCATTTAGCTCTTTTGCAGGCCCAAGTACTAATCATAAAACTAAAACCCACCCAATAAACCCTTAAAAAATCCTAACACTAACCTCATGAAGATTCACTTACCGGGAGACGTCTTCATCCAAGTGGCAAGATGTCCTCAATAAAGCCAGCAGAAGTGGTCCTCCAGACGGGCAGAAGTCTTCATCCAAATGGCATCTTCTATCTTCATCCTTCTGGCATGGAGCGGGTCCATCTTCAAGACATTCCGACCAATCACAATTGAGGTAGAAAAAATCCTATTGGTTGATGTGGGCTGATCCAATCAGCCAATAGGATTGAGCTGGCATTCTATCGGGCTGATTGGAGCAGTCAATAGAATGCCAGCTCAATCCTATTGGCTGATTGCAACAGGATTTTTTCTACCTTAATTCCGATTGACTGATAGAATTCTATTAGCCAATCAGAATCGAAGGGACACCATCTTGGATGACATCACTTAAAGTGATATTCATTCAGCAAGAAGACGTCGTTGGAAGAGGATGCTCTGCGTCGGATGTCTTGAAGATGGATCCGCTCCACGCCGGAAGGATAAAGATAGAAGATGCTGTCTGGATGAAGACTTCTGCCCGTCTGGAGGACCACTTCTGCCCGCCTGGAGAACCACTTCTGCTGGCTTCGTTGAGGACATCTTGCCGCTTGGATGAAGACTTCTCCCAGTAAGTGAATCTTTATGGGGTTAGTGTTAGGTTTTTTAAGGGTGTATTGGGTGGGTTTATTTTTTAGGTTAGGGCTTTTTGCCTGCAAAAGAGCTAAACTGCCCTTTTAAGGGCAATGCACATCCAAATGCTCTTTTAAGGGCAACGGGGGAGCTTAGGTTTTTTTAGTTAGTAATTTATTTGGGGGGGTTGGTTGTGTGGGTGGGGGTTTCACTGTTGGCGGGTTGTTTGTATTTTTTTCCCCATTAAAAGAGCTGATTTCTTTGGGGCAATGCCCTGCAAAAAAGGCCCTTTTAAGGGCTATTGATAGTTTAGTTTAGGCTAGGCTTTTTTTATTTTGGGGGGGGGGGCTTATTTTTTTTTAATAGGGCTATTAGATTAGGTGTAATCAGTTTAAATATCTCTAATTTGTTTTTTATTTTCTGTAATTTAGTGGGGGGGTTTTGTACTTTAGCTAATTTAATTTAATGTATTTAATTTAAGTTAATTTATTTAATTTATTTAATTGTAGTGTAGTGTTAGGTGTTATTGTAATTTAGGTTAGGTTTTATTTTACAGGTATGTTTGTATTTATTTTAGCTAGGTAGTTAGTAAATAGTTAATAACTATTTAGTAACTATTCTACCTAGTTAAAATAAATGCAAACTTGCCTGTAAAATAAAAATAAACCCTAAGCTAGCTTCAATGTAACTATTAGTTATATTGTAGCTATCTTATGCCTAGATTTAGAGTTCTGCGGTAGCTGTCAAAACCAGTGTTAAGGGCTCCTAACGCTGCTTTTGGCCGCCCACTGGTATTTAGAGTCAGTCAGGAAAGGGTCTAAAGCTCACTTTCCAGCCGCAACTTTTCCATACCGCAGATCCCCTTACGCCAATTGCGTATTCCTATCTTTTCAATGGGATCTTCCTAACGCTGGTATTTAGAGTCTTGGCTGAAGTGAGCGTTAGAACTCTAACGACAAAACTCCAGCCGCAGAAAAAAGTCAGGAGTTAAGAGCTTTCTGGGCTAACGCCGGTTCATAAAGCTCTTAACTACTATGCTCTAAAGTACACTAACACCCATAAACTACTTATGCACCCCTAAACCGAGGTCCCCCCACATCGCCGCCACTCTAATAATTTTTTTTTAACCCCTAATCTGAGTACCCGCACACCCGCCGCAGCCTACATTATCCCTATGAACCCCTAATCTGCTGCCCCTAACATCGCCGACACCTACATAATATTTATTAACCCCTAATCTGCCTCCCCCAATGTCGCCGCTACCTTACCTACACTATTAACCCCTAATCTGCCGACCGGACCTCACCGCTACTAAAATACATGTATTAACCCCTAAAGCTAAGTCTAACCCTAACCCTAACACCCCCCTAAATTAAATATAATTTAAATCTAACAAATAAATTATTTCTTATTAAATAAATTAATCCCATTTAAAGCTAAATACTTACCGGTAAAATAAACCCTAATATAGCTACAATATAACGAATAATTATATTGTAGCTATTTTAGCATTTATATTTATTTTACAGGCAACTTTGTATTTATTTTAACTAGGTACAATAGCTATTAAATAGTTATTTACTATTTAATAGCTACCTAGTTAAAATAATTACAAAATTACCTGTAAATAAATCCTAACCTAAGTTACAATTAAACCTAACACTACACTATCAATAAATTAATTAACTAAACTACCTACAATTACCTACAATTAAATTAACTAAACTAAATTACAAAAAAATAAACACTAAATTACAAAAACAAACAACATTAAATTGCAAAAAATAAAAAAGAGTACAAGAATTTTAAACTAATTACACTACTCCTAAGCCCCCTAAAAAATAACAAAGCCCCCAAAATAAAAAATGCCCTACCCCTATTCTAAAATAAAAAGTTAACAGCTCTATTACCCTTACCAGCTCTTAAAAGGGCTTTTTGCAGGGCATGCCCCAAAGAAATCAGCTCTTTTGCCTGTAAAAAAAAGCATAACAATACCCCCCCAACATTAAAACACCACCCACATACCCCTAATCTAACCCACCCAAACCCCCCTTAAAAAACCTAACACTAAGCCCCTGAAGATCTCCCTACCTTGAATTCACCCAGCTGGGTATCACCAATCCGTCCAGAAGAGGGTCCGAAGTCTTCATCAGGCGGCATCCTTCTATCTTCTTCATCCTGAGCGGAGCGGGTCCATCTTGAAGCAGCCGACGCAGAGCCATCCTTCCTCACCGACGGACTAACAATGAATGAAGGTTCCTTTAAATGACGTCATCCAAGATGGCGTCCCTCAAATTCCGATTGGCTGATAGGATTCTATCAGCCAATCGGAATTAAGGTAGGAAAAATCTGATTGGCTGATTGAATCAGCCAATCAGATTCAAGTTCAATCGGATTGGCTGATCCAATTCAGCCAATCAGATTGAGCTCACATTCTATTGGCTGTTCCGATCAACCAATAGAATGCAAGTTCAAATCCTGATTGGCTGATTGGATCAGCCAATCAAATTAAACTTGAATCTGATTGGCTGATTCAATCAGCCAATAGGATTGAGCTGGCATTCTATCGGCTGATTGGAACAGTCAATAGAATGCCAGCTCAATCCTATTGGCTGATTGCATCAGCCAACAGGATTTTTTTCTACCTTAATTCCGATTGGCTGATAGAATTCTATTTGCTAATCGGAATCGAAGGGACGCCATCCTTGAATGACATCCTTAAAGTGATATTAATTCAGCAAGAAGACGTCGTTGGAAGAGGATGCTCTGCGTCGGATGTCTTGAAGATGGACCCGCTCCACGCCGGAAAGGTTGAAGATAGAAGATGCTGTCTGGATGAAGACTTCTGCCCATCTGAGGGACCACTTCTGCCGTCTGGAGAACCACCTCTGCCGGCTTAGTTGAGGACATCTTGCCGCTTGGATGAAGACTTCTCCCTGTAAGTGAATCTTCATGGGGTTAGTGTTAGGTTTTTTTAAGGGTGTATTGGGTGGGTTTTATTTTTTAGGGTAGGGCTTTGGGCCTGCAAAAGAGCTAACTGCCCTTTTAAGGGCAATGCCCATCCAAATGCCCCTTTTAAGAGCAACGGGGAGCTTAGGTTTTTTTTAGTTAGTAATTAATTTGGGGGGTTGGTTGTGTGGGTGGTGGGTTTTACTGTTGGGGGGGTTGTTTGTATTTTTTTCCCCATTAAAAGAGCTGATTTCATTGGGGCAATGCCCCGCAAAAAAGGCCCTTTTAAGGGCTATTGATAGTTAGTTTAGGCTAGGCCTTTTTTTTTATTTTGGGGGGGCTTTTTTTTAAAGGGCTAATAGGATTCGGTGTAATTAGTTTTAATATCTGTAATTTGTTTTTTATTTTCTGTAATTTAGGTGGGGTTTTTTTTGTACTTTAGCTAATTTAATTTAATTTATTTAATTGCTGTTAATTTAGTTAATTTATTTAATTGTAGTGTAGTGTTAGGTGTTATTGTAACTTAGGTTTAGGTTTTTATTTTACAGGTAAGTTTGTATTTATTTTAGCTAGGTAGTTAGTAATAGTTAATAACTATTTAGTAACTATTCTACCTAGTTAAAATAAATACAAACTTGCCTGTAAAATAAAAATAAACCCTAAGCTAGCTACAATGTAACTATTAGTTATATTGTAGCTATCTTACGCCTACATTTTAGAGTTCTGCGGTAGCCGTCAAAACCAGTGTTAAGGGCTCCTAACGCTACTTTTGGCTGCCCGCTGGTTTTTAGAGTCAGTCAGGAAAGGGTCTAACGCTCACTTTCCAGCCGCGACTTTTCCATACCGCAGATCCCCTTACGCCAATTGCGTATCCTATCTTTTCAATGGGATCTTCCTACACCCCGGTATTTAGAGTCTTGGCTGAAGTGAGCGTTAGAACTCTAACCGACAAAACTCCAGCCGCAGAAAAAAGTCAGGAGTTAAGAGCTTTTTGGGCTAACGCCGGTTCATAAAGCTCTTAACTACTGTGCTCTAAAGTACACTAACACCCATAAAACTACCTATGCACCCCTAAACCGAGGTCCCCCCACATCGCTGCCACTCTAATAATTTTTTTTAACCCCTAATCTGTCAACCGCACACCGCCGCAACCTACATTATCCCTATGAACCCCTAATCTGCTTAACCTAACATCGCCGACACCTACATAATATTTATTAACCCCTAATCTGCCCCCCCCCCAAACGTCGCTGCTACCTTACCTACACTTATTAACTCCTAATCTGCCGACCGGACCCTCGCCGCTACTATAATAAATGTATTAACCCCTAAAGCTAAGGTCTAACCCTATCCCTAACACCTCCCTAAATTAAATATAATTTAAATCTAACAAAATAAATTATTTCTTATTAAATAAATTTAATCCTATTTAAAGCTAAATACCTACCGGTAAAATAAACCCTAATATAGCTACAATATAACGAATAATTATATTGTAGCTATTTTAGCATTTATATTTATTTTACAGGCAACTTTGTATTTATTTTAACTAGGTACAATAGCTATTAAATAGTTATTTACTATTTAATAGCTACCTAGTTAAAATAATTACAAAATTATCTGTAAAATAAATCCTAACCTAAGTTACAATTAAACCTAACACTACACTATCAATAAATTAATTAACTAAACTACCTACAATTAAATCAACTAAACTAAATTACAAAAAAACAAAACAATATATTACAAAAAAACAAACACTAAATTAAAAAAAAAAAAAGATTACAAGAATTTTAAACTAATTACACCTACTCTAAGCCCCCTAAAAAAATAACAAAGCCCCCCCAAAATAAAAAAAATGCCCCTACCCCTATTCTAAAATAAAAAGTTAACACCTATCAGCCAATCAGATTGAGCTCGCATTCTATTGGCTGTTCCGATCAGCCAATAGAATGCAAGCTCAATCTGATTGGCTGATTCGATCAGCCAATTGGATTGAACTTGAATCTAATTGGCTGAATCAATCAGCCAATCAGATTTTTCCTACCTTAATTCCGATTGGCTGATAGAATCCTATCAGCCAATCGGAATTCGAGGGACGCCATCTTGGATGATGTCATTTAAAGGAACTTCATTCGTCATTAATCCGTCGGTGAGGAAGGATGGCTCCGCGTCGGGCTGCTTCAAGATGGACCCGCTCCAAGAAGAAGATAGAAGATGCTGCCTGGATGAAGACTTTGGGACCCTCTGGAGGACATCTTCTTGCCAGATAGAATGAAGACTTCGGACCCTCTTCTGGATGGATCAGTGATACCCGGCTGGGTGAATACAAGGTAGGGAGATCTTCAGGGGCTTAGTGTTAGATTTTTTAAGGGGGGTTTGGGTGGGTTAGATTAGGGGTATGTGGGTGGTGGGTTGTAATGTTGGGGGGCTATTCTATGCTTTTTTTTACAGGCAAAAGAGCTGATTTCTATGGGGCATGCCCCGCAAAAAGCCCTTTTAAGGGCTGGTAAGGTAATAGAGCTGTTAACTTTTTATTTCAGAATAGGGTAGGGCATCTTTTTATTTTGGGGGGCTTTGTTATTTTTTAGGGGGCTTAGAGTAGGTGTAATTAGTTTTAAAATTCTTGTAATCTTTTTTTATTTTTTGTAATTTAGTGTTTGTTTGTTTTTTTGAAATTTAGTGTTTGTTTGTTTTTGTAATTTAGTTTAGTTGATTTAATTGTAGGTAATTGTAGTAGCTTAGTTAATTAATGTATTGATAGTGTAGTGTAGGTTTAATTGTAACTCTAGGTTAGGATTTATTTTACAGGTAATTTTGTAATTATTTTAACTAGGTAGCTATTAAATAGTAAATAACTATTTAATAGCTATTGTACCTAGTTAAAATAAATACAAAGTTGCCTGTAAAATAAATATAAATGCTAAAATAGCTACAATATAATTATTCGTTATAGTGTAGCTATATTAGGATTTATTTTACAGGTAAGTATATAGCTTTAAATAGGATTAATTTATTTAATAGAAATAATTTATTTTGTTAGATTTAAATTATATTTAATTTAGGGGGGTGTTAGTGTTAGGGTTAGACTTAGCTTTAGGGATTAATAAATTTTTTTAGAGTAGCGGCGAGGTCCGGTCAGCAGATTAGGGGGGGTTAATACTTGAAGTTAGGTATCAAAGATGTTAGGGAGGGCAGATTAGGGGTTAATAAAATTTATTATAGGGGTTTGCGAGACAGGAGTGCGGCGGTTTAGGAATTAATAAATTTATTATAGTTGCAGCGAGGTGCCGGTCGGCAGATTAGGGGTTAATAAATTAAGGTAGGTAGCGGCGACGTTGGGGGGGCAGATTAGGGGTTAATAAATATAATATAGAGGGGTCCAGCGGGTGTTAGGGGCAGGAAGATTAGGGGTTCATAGGGATAATGTAGGTTGCGGCAGTGTACGGAGTGGCAGATTAGGGGTTAATAATATAATGCAGGTGGCAGCGATGTCGGGGGTGGCAGATTAGGGGTTAATAAGTGTAAGGTTAGGGATGTTTAGACTCGGGTTCATGTTAGGGTGTTAGGTGCAGACTTAGGAAGTATTTACCCCATAGGAAACAATGGGGCTGCGTTAGGAGCTCAAACTGCCCCATTGTTTCCTATGGGGAATCGTGCACGAGCACGTTTTTCAAGATGGCCGCTACCGTAAGCAACGCTGGTATTTATAGTTGAAGTGGCAGAAAATATGCCTGTATGCTTCCTTTTTGGAGCCTAACGCAGCCCTTCAGAGAACTCTAAATACCAGCGTTATTTAAAAGGTGCGGGGGGAAAAAACACGCGTAGCTAACGCACTCCTTTGGCCGCAAAACTCTAAATCTAGGTGTATGGGTTTATTTTACAGGTAAGTATTTAGTTTTAAATAGGAATAATTTATGTTGGAGGTGGCAGATTAGGGTTTAATAAATGTAATGTAGGTGGTGGCGGTGTAGGGGGCGGCAGATTAGGGGTTAATACCATAATGTAGGTGGCGGTGGGATCCGGGAGTGGCGGTTTAGGGATAATACGTTTATTTTGTTGCGGCAGGGTCTGGGAGCGGTTGTTTAGGGGTTAATAATAAGTTTACCCCTAATCTGCTGCCCCTAACACCGCCGACCCCTATATTATATTTATTAACCCCTAATCTGCCGCCTCCAATGTTGCCCGCCACCTACCTACAATTATTAACCCTAATCTGCCGACTGGACCTCACCGCTACTATAATAAAGGTATTAACCCCTAATCCGCCTCACTCCTGCCTACCCTATAATAAATAGTATTGCCGACACCTAACTTCAAGAATTAACCCCTAATATGCCAACCGGACCTCGCCACTACACTAAATAAATGTATTAATCCCTAAGCTAACCTAACCCTAACACCCCCCTAAGTTTAAATATAATTTTTATCTAACGAAATAAAATAAATCTTATTAAATTAATTATTCCTATTTAAAGCTAAATACTTACCTGTAAAATAAACTCTAATATAGCTAGAATATATATAATAATTATATTGTAGCTATTTTAGGATTAATATTTATTTTAAAGGCAACTTTGTATTTATTTTAACCAGGTACAATAGCTATTAAATAGTTAATAACTATTTAATAGCTACCTAGTTAAAATAATTACAAAATTTACCATGTAAAATAAATCCTAACCTAAGTTACAAATAAACCTAACACTAAACTATCATTAAATACAATTAAATACAAATACCTACAAATAAATACAATTAATAAACTAAAGTACAAAAAAATAAAAAAAGAACTGTTACAAAAAAAAAAAAATTATTTACAAACATTATAAATATTACAACAATTTTAAGCTAAATTACACTACTCTAGCCCCCTAATAAAACAACAAAGCCCCCAAAATAAAAAAAATGCCCCTACCCTTTTCTAAAATAAAAATTGAAAAGCTCTTTTACCTTACCAGCCCTTTAAAAGGGCCTTTTGCGGGCATGCCCCAAAGAATTCTGCTCTTTTGCCTGTAAAAAAATCAGCCAATCAGATTGAGCTCGCATTCTATTGGCTGTTACGATCAGCCAATAGAATGCAAGCTCAATCTGATTGGCTGATCCAATCAGCCCAATCGGATTGAACTTGAATCTGATGGCTGATTCAATCAGCCAATTCAGAATTTTCCCTACCTTAATTCCGATTGGCTGATAGAATCCTATCAGCCAATTGGAATTCGAGGACCGCATCTTGGATGACTTCCCTTAAAGGAACCGTAATTCATCGGGAAGTCGTCGGCCAGGATGGATGTCCCGCGTCGGCAGGATGAAGATGGAGCTGGAAGAAAGAAGATTGAAGATGCCGCTTGATAGAAGACTATCAGGCCGGATGATGGACCTCTTCAGCCCCCGCTTGGATGAAGACATCGCCCGGATAGGAGGAAGACTTCGGACCCTCTTCTGGACGAATCGGTGATACCCGGTGTGGTGAAGATAAGGTAGGAAGATCTTCAGGGGCTTAATGTTAGGTTTATTTAAGGGGGGTTTGGGTTAGATTAGGGGTATGTGGGTGGTGGGTTGTAATTTTGGGTGGGGGGGTATTGTATGTTTTTTTTTACAGGCAAAAGAGCAGAATTCTTTGGGGCATGCCCCGCAAAAGGCCCTTTTAAGGGCTGGTAAGGTAAAAAAGCTTTTCAATTTTTATTTTAGAATAGGGTAGGGCATTTATTTTATTTTGGGGGGCTTTGTTATTTTATTAGGGGGCTTAGAGTAGGTGTAATTAGCTTAAAATTGTTGTAATATTTTTATAATGTTTGTAAATTATTTTTTATTTTTTGTAAATTAGTTATTAATAAAGGTGTAATTATTTTTTGCACTTCACTTCAGTCTGATTCCTGGTACCCTGCAGACACAAACACTTCTGCTATAGAGAACTCAATACAAGTGCATGCTCCTGAATCTAATCTAGGTATGCTCAAAATATTAAGAGAACAAATCAAGAAATAATCTTTCCCCTTGTCAGCTTCCTTTATAGTATTATTAAAAAAAAAAAAACTTTCATGATAAAGAGCTTGTTTTATTTTAAAAAAAAAAAAAACTAATAAAACAAGGGCACTTTCATTCATGAAAGTTTACATTGCCACTGGATTTTACAAATACTTACCTTCTTCTCCTGAAACTCCGGATCTTCGATCCCCCACCTGCTATACTTACGCAGCAATGACAAAATCATCTGCCTCCAATTACAGCGTGGCCTCAACAGATGGGCGCTCCTGGGGGGAAGCCCGTGACTGGAGGAAGTCGGTTTCGTCATTGCTAAATGAAGTACAGAGGACCTGCAGGTGGGGGGATCGGTGATCCAGCATTTTCAGGAGAAGAAGGTATTTGTAAAATCCGGTGCAATGTAACTTTCATGAATGAAAGGCCCTGTTTTTAATAGTTTTTTTAAGAAATGGGCACTTTATCACCTAGAGGAGTTCGCCTAGGGGGTATCAGAAAAGACGCCAAGGAACGTCTTCTCCCAGTGTACTAGCCACTGTTAAGTGCTAGAAGCTGTCACGCACTGGTCATAGTACAGTGCCTTTCGCTCTTGGTAAGCATATTACCTGTCTGTATATTTTTTCCTACACTACCAGACAATATTACGCTATTGTGGCGCCCTCTCTTCCTTTTTTCATTTTTTTCATTTTTTTTCACTTTATCATGAAAGTTGACATTCACTTTAAACTGTAGATGTCTTTACTACATTTAAGAAAATACATCAGGTATATTCAAATGTGTTTGAAGAGTTGTGAAAATGGTTTGCTCATGTTTTGTGGTTTCCAAATTACATTCAAAATCACTAGAAAACTAGGGGCGCGATCCGATATAGCTCGTAGTTTTTGGCGCAAGTGAGGGAACCCGCGCCGCCGTAAATTTCATCTCGCACATTGGGCTATCCAATATATGGCGCCATCAGATGCTAAAGTGGCGTAAGTAGGACAAACTGGCGTTGTTCCGAAAAGTGCGCAAATACACATTTTAGTCATCGCAAGTACTTACCGCCAGTGTTTTGTTCATGTAAAGTCTCAATAAAGTAAATGTAGTTTTATGCAAATTTGGCTAAGACTCGTAAAATTACCAACTATTCCATCTAAAAATGCGCAACGTATTACGCATTCAAATGTCATATATAAACCCAATGCACAGCCGCCATTTTCTTCAGTGTGTTTGGATGGTTCGTTTGAGCTACAGCACACTACAGTGAGTTTAGGATTAGTAAGAGTAGTGAGAGAGGCGCAGCATAATATTTAGTTAAGTCGGATTTTTGTTTGGGTAAGCTTGTACATTTACTTACACTTATTTTTACATATTGCACACATATTGCATACTTACATATATACAAAATACACAACACTTTTTTTTCTAACACCCTCACACATGTTATTTCAATTTTACAGTGTGATAGGCTGAGTGTTTGGTTGTGATTGAACTGGGAGTGAGTGTGAGTGTGTGTAGTGTGAGGATGGCAGGGAGAGGTAGGGCAGAGGGGAGGAAGGGAGCAGAGTTGCAGGGAGAGGAGTATTGTAGCGGACAGGAGGAGCAGCGGGGTCCTCATCAGGGAGTAAGTGGAGTGGGGAGAGGGAGAGTTAGAAGGGATGATGGGAGGGGAGATGCCCAGAGACCAGGCACACTTAGAAGAGGACAGAGGGTGAACATGGGGACAAAAGGGGGGAGGAGGGGGGAGGATAGGGAGGAACCCACACCAGGGACATCCCAGGGAGGAAGCCAAGGTGGCCACAGAGGAGGAAGCACAGTGAGATGCCCCAAACTTTTCATTAGATGAGAATGTTGCGCTTAGTCCAGGCCATCATGGACAACCACAGTGCCCTATTTGGCCGAGGAGAAAGGGCAAAGGCATTGCCCCGAAGGTGTAAGGCAGCATGGTTGGCGGTAGAGCATGCTGTAAACAGTGTGGCCCCACAGAGGAGGACCTGTCGAGGGACTTAAAAAAAGGTGGAACGATGCAAGAGGTGGGTGAAAGAGAAGATGGGGCAGGAAGCCATGCACCAGAGGGAACAGGCGGTAATTCCACCCCTGGACCCAGAATACAAAACCCTGGCAGGAGATGATCGCAGGTCCCTGAGTATCACAGCAGTCCGTGGACTTCCACGGCTCGTGACTCAGGGGCTGCAACTGCAGCACCTCATGCTGGTGGTATAACATCCCACACACCCAGTATTATATGTATTTGAGATATAACATCCTTTAATGTCACACATTCATGTACACAATGAGGGAGCATGGTATTTGGCCTACCTAACAAAAAACATCTACATTATATGTCACATTAATGCACTACTTAACACAATTGCAATTCATGATATGAGGTGGAATAGTGCAATACTAACATGTCTCAGAGTAACACAGACCACAAGCCACATGTTGAGTTTTCAGTAAATGGACACTATAGCCATCACAATACTTTTAGCTCCGAAAGCAGGTTCTGTGCCTACCTCAGGCTAAAGTAAATTGTGTGACCATAGTGTCACTTAAAGAACACATTTTCTCCATCACTGACATGTACACATAACTATTGTATGAAACATATACTTGTATACTGTGCAGATTAAAATCCCTCATATCACAAATCACATTGTGCACATGCATGAGAATGAGTATTGTCCCTAGCATGTATCAATGTACATTGTATGCCCACATGGACATATATATGACTGTACTAATCCCTATCATCATTTGACTCCTCCACAGAACCTCCTGTCACCAGGCTGCAAACAGGCATGCCGCCACCTCCACCCCCACCACCAGTCACAGGCACGCAGCCACCTCCACCACCAGTCACAGCCATGCAGCCACCTCCACCACCAGTCTTCAGGCAGCAACATGGACAGTATGCTCCCAGGCATGATCAGGGTTGGATTGCATCGTTGAGGACCCAGAAGTTATGCCACCACCACGAGGCATATGACCCCTGGCAAGATACCTGACCTGAGGAATATCCTTTTGGGCTTTGGGGGGAGCCAAGTCAGCCACGAAGGGTCCATGTCTTTACCCCCCCAAAACACAATATCAGGCCAGTCATGGCTTTTCCACACAGGGGATGTCACAAGAAATGCAAATTGGACAGGCTGAGTGGTTGCACAGTAGTCGTCAATGGGACTACCAATCCAGCCTGAAAAGCTCCATCCCTCTACTCTTGGGAGAGCTCCACCATGCCGCTTCCCTTGGGAGAGCTCCACCATCGCTTCCCTTGGGAGAGCTCCACCATCCGCTTCCCTTGGGGAGAGCTCCACCATCCGCTTCCCCTTGGGAGAGCTCCTCCATCCTCAGATGAGCATATAGCTGAAGTTGTCCCTGAAGCACCAGCAGCTGAAGTTGTCCCTGAAGCACCAGCAGCTGAAGTTGTCCATGAAGGACCAGCAGCTGAAGTTGCCCATGAAGCACCAGCAGATAGAGCTGAACCTGCACCTAGAATCACTGCTGCTCAAGAGCCTGTAGATCCACTGTATTCTCCCCTGGGCGAGGAATACATTTCACTCCAGAGGAGGCTCATAACAAGCTGCAAGAGCAGACAAAAAGGCCAACACAGGTTTCACAGGAGCCAACAGAGGTTACTCCAGCGTAGCATAGAGCTGCAGAGGGACATGGCAGCTTCATTTTCTGCAATTGTAAAAAAACAGTTGCAGATGATGAGAGTTATTTCTGATATGCAGATGCAGATTGACAACAGATGGCGGGAACAAAACCAACTCTTGGGTGTGTTGGTTGAGCACTACACACCAGCAGGCCTCCAGCCTTTCATCTGTGGCCAGCACTCCAGCAGAATCATCTAAAGCTTCCCAAACCAGGAAAACCAGGAAATCCACTCCAGTCACCTTAGCCCCCACATCCAAGAAGCCGAAAAAAAAAAAATATTCTTATTGTTCACCATAAATCTTGTCCTCTGTTATTTACCATATAATTGTCATCCACATCCATGTGAGGGGTGTTTTAGTACAATAATATTGTTTAAACATATAATAAGGCCTGTGTGGAAATGGCCCAAAAAGGTAATATTATCCTGTTTCTGACATATTCTTGTACTATAACTCACATCCACAATAGTAGTTTCTGAAGGGTACATATAGTAATATTCACTTGTAAGATGTAAATCAATGTATCTCACATCCAATATAAATTGACACATTGGTATATATAGTAGTGATGTTACTGATAGGGTGGGCATTATCAGGTGTTTTAAGTCTGCAGGTGAGAGGTTGTGGTGTCTGTGATTGGTTTGACACAATTGCAAAGAGGCAGCCTTCAAGAAGGTGTTAGAAATGATCATATGAGCCATCCTAGGTTTTGCTTTCAACTAAGAATACCAAGAGAACAAAGCAAGTGTTCTAATTAAATCTGAAAGTAGTTTGAAATAACATGCCCTATTTAAAAGAAGAAGGTTTTCTTTGGACTTGACTGTCCCTTTAAATATTTTGGCATCAGTGCCAAGCTGTGTTAGCATTAGAATAAATTACAATCCAGTGGGTTCTAAAGAGATTAAGATAATCCAATTGAAAGTAAATAAGCAAGTATATGTCCACAATGTGATAAGGTACCTACAAGCTCAATCCATTTGCTTATGTTGTGGCTTCAAACTATTTCAAATACACAAATAAACCTTAAAAAAGCAATATCATAGTATACTGTCCCTTTAACCTTGTGAGATGCTGCTTAAATGTATGTGTTTGTTAAGGCTTTCAGGGAGTTACGTTGCTTTTTTAGTCAGTGCAAGGGTTTCTGCGCCTGCAATTTGTAGCGAGATGAGAATGGAGTAGATTTTCTGAAATCTGTGCGCGTAAGTCCTTACGCTGTATATTGGATACCAAACTGCGCGTGTTTTGTATGTCAGTCTATGGGTAAAAAGCTACGGACGAAGGCAGAAATATACGCGCGTAAGTTGCATGCTACGCCGTATATGTGATACCAAACCCACGCAAAATTTGGCGTCGCCGGCTTTTGCGGGTGACGCTGCATATCGGATCGGGCCCTAGGTTTTTATGGTTTAAGTTTCTAATGTTTACTTGTGATTTTGTATACCATTGAGAGCCCTCTTATAATGCAGAAGTTGAATATTACACACAAAGGCATCTATTTATCAAAGCGTCAACTGACCTGCATTTGACAGCACCAATACGCCTAAGATCACCTAACATCGCTGCCGCGGACCTGAATATGTTCTCCAAAGTTATCAAAAAAGCTGTGCGCCAAGTACGGGGCGATGAGCAGCGGACTGTTGTTATCTAACAGTTATTGATCTCGCTGCTCTTTGGCTTTTTTACAGCTTTCTTGGTACCCTGTCACTAAACACCCACACTATACTATACTGTTTACCCCCTATACCGCCACACCGGACCCCGCCGCAACTCTAATAAAGTGTTTAACCCCTAAACCGCCGCTCCCGGAGCCCACCGCAACTGTAATAAAGTGTTTAACCAATAAACCGCCGCTCCCTGAGCCCACCGCAACTCTAATAAAGTGTTTAACCCCTAAACCGCTACTCCTGGAGCCCACCGCAACTCTAATAAAGTGTTTAACCCCTAAACCGCCGCTCCCGGACCCCGACGCAACTAAATACAATTATTAAGCCCTAAACCGCCACTCCCGGAGCCCACCGCCACCTACATTAGTTTTATTAACCACTAATCTGCCGCCCCCAACGTCGCCATCACTATATTAAATTTATTAACCCCTAAACCTAGGTCTAACCCTAACCCTAACACCCCCTAACTTAAATATAATTTAAAGAAATCTAAATAAATATTATTATCATTAAATAAATTATTCCTATTTAAAACTAAATACTTACCTGTAAAATAAACCCTAAGATAGCTACAATATAACTAATAGCTACATTGCAGCTATCTTAGGGTTTATTTTTATTTTAAGGCAACTTTGTATTTATTTTAACTAGGTACAATAGATATTAAATAGTTGTGTAACTATTTAATAACTTCCTAGTTAAAATAAATACAAATATACCTGTAAAACTAAAACCTAACCTAAGTTACAATTACACCTAACACTACACTATAGTTAAATTAAGTTCCCTAAACTAAATACAATTAAATACAATTAAAAAAAATATCTAAAGTACAAAAAAACCCACTAAATTACAGAAATAATAAAATAATTACAAGATTTTTAATACTAATTACACCTACAAAATAACCCCCCCCCAAATAAAAAAAAGCCCCTAACCTACAATAAATTACAAATAGCCCTTAAAAGGGCCTTTTGTAGGGCATTGCTCCAAAAGTAATCAGCTCTTTTACCTGTAAAAATAAAATTACACAACCCACCCCCAACATTTAAAACCCACCACCCACACAACCAACCGCTACTCTAAAATCCACCCAATCCCCCCTTATAAAAACCTAACACTAACCCCTTGAAGATCACCCTACCTTGAGAAGTCTTCACCCAACCGGGCCGAAGTCCTCCACGAAGCTGGCAGAAGTGGTCCTCCAGACGGGCAGAAGTTTTCCTCCAGATGGGCAGAAGTCTTCATCCAGGCGGCATCTTCAATCTTCATCCATCCGGCCCGGAGCGGCTCCATCTTCAAGAAATCCAACGCGGAGCATCCTCTTCTGATAACGGCGACTGAAGAATGAAGGTTCCTTTAAGTGACGTCATCCAAGACGTCACTTCTGTAATTTAGTGGGGGGTTTTTTGTACTTAAGATATTTTTTTTAATTGTATTTAATTGTATTCAGTTTAGTTAATTTATTTAATATAGTGTAGTTTTAGGTGTTAGTGTAATTTAGGTTAGGTTTTATTTTACAGGTAAATGTGTCTTTATTTTAACTAGGTAGTTATTAAATAGTTAACTATTTAATAACTATTCTACCTAGTTAAAATAAATACAAAGTTGCCTGTAAAATAAAAATAAACCCTAAGATAGCTACAATGTAACTATTAGTTATATTGTAGCCAGCTTAGGGTTTATTTTACAGGTAAGTATATAGTTTTAAATAGGAATAATTTATTTAATGATAGTAATATTTATTTAGATTTATTTAAATTATATTTAAGTTAGGGGGTGTTAGGGTTAGGGTTAGACTTAGGTTTAGTGGTTAATAAATTGAATATAGTGTCGGCGACGTTGGGGACGGTAGATATGGGGTTAATAAATATTATGTAGGTGGCAGCGGTGTAGGGGGTGGAAAGTTAGGGGTTAATAAGTATAATGTAGGTGGAGGTGGGCTCCGGGAGCGGCGGTTTAGGGGTTAATACATTTATTTAGTTGCGGCGGGGTCCGGGAGCGGTGGGATAGGGGTTAATAACTTTTATTTATTTGGCGGCGGTGTAGGGGGGGCAGATTAGGGGTGTTTAGACTCGGGGTACATGTTAGGGTGTTAGGTCTAAACATTCCCATAGGAATCAATGGGCTATCGGGCAGCAGCGAACATGAGCTTTCCCTGCTTTCCGACTCCCATTGATTCCTATGGCATCCACCGCCTCCAGGGCAGCGGATTGAAAACCAGGTACGCTGGGCCGGAATAGTGGCGAGCGTACATGCTAGTTATTTGATAACTAGCAAAAGTAGTCAGATAGTGCCGAACTTGAGTTTGGAACATCTGTAGTGACGTAAGCATCGATCTGTGTAGGACTGAGTCTGGCGGATCGTATGTTACGTCACTAAATTCTACTTTTGACGGTTTGTAGGGTTTGTTAACTAAGGCGAATCAGGCTCGCCACAAATACGCTGCGGAATTCCAGCTTATTTGCGGTTGACGGCTTGATAAATAGATGCCAAATAGTTTATTCTGATTAACAATATGTTGCACAGATGTCAGAGTGTAAAACCTCACAACAGTGAATGAAGTCTGTGACACACTTTAAGCGATGCTGCGCAAGGTGAAGCAGCTGCTTCGCGCCACATTGCATCGCTTTTGAAGTTCAAATATTTCAACTCTGAGCTCTCAGCTACACAACTTGATGCGGCTGAGCGCGCAGAGAAGAAAAGGCAAGACACACTGAGCGCACATAGCTGCTTCATCATGTTGAGTGCCGCGTCGCAGTGTGTCACAGCCTTGATGGTAACTTAGATATAAGCATCAAAAATGAACTCAGAACTACTGGATGCAGAGTACAATAGGAAAACATTGTGTGTTGCAGCAGGAAGTAACTGAAGCACAGGAAACAATCCTAATTCTTTGTTGCTCTAGAATTTGTAGTGCTCTCCACATTCAGCGAGGTCTGTCAGACATGATCCGCAATGCCGGATCATGTCCGACAGGCCTTTCATAATTAGGTCCCTATATATATATTCATCACTTCAACTAGAAATCTCCTATAATGCACTTGTCTAGTAACACTCCCATCTCTCTCTGCCAGGCTTACTCTCTGTATTCATAGCTAAATGTGCTATGACAGTTCCTAGATCCTGTATGACAATTTCAGACTTATATTTGTTTGATAGCATTTTAAAACAAGTTGACATTTATCAATAAGTCCTCTTTTTTATTGTCCCCAGCAAGCACCACTTATGACTCGTATGGATTTGGCCCTAACTACTGTATGTCTTTTGTTATGTTTTGTATATCTTTCATTGAACTCCCAATATGACTAAAGAACATGCTGTCTTATGCAATTATTAAATAATAATATAATAATGTCCTGCTTTGTTTCCAGTAGAAATGAAAAAATATCTATCATATCATAAATACTGGGCATCTCTATTTAAGACATTCTCCAGTTATCTTGGATAGACACACTTTTTTGTGCCAATCATATTTCAGTCCTTAAATTATTTCTAAATGTAAAATTTACAATGAAAGAGAATACATACCCATCTGCAATAAGTATATATATATATATATATATATATATATATATATATATATATATGACATATCTTTTTTGAGGGATGAGTGGGGGTAATAAAGACAGTGGGTACTCATAAATGAAAAGCCTAATCAAGGGGTACGGGAGAGAAAAAAGGATGGGAACCGCTGCTCTGGAGGATGAAAGTTTATCACCCCTGCTCTAAATCACGGGTGTCAAACACAAGGCCCGCGGGCCGAATCCGGCCCACCAGACCTTGTCATGTGGCCCGTGTAGCCGCCGCCTTATTATTATTATGCATAGCAGAGTACACCTGCAGAGTACTGACTTGCTGCCTAGCCTGCCTGTGTGCCTCTTCACTGACTGTCACTGCCGCCTCCCGTCCCACTCCTCTCCCTCCCACAGTGTGCTGGCCCGGCCGCCCGGCATAGATAGCCTAATACTGCCTATTGATCACGCATGCGTATTGTGATTGTGTCAGTGGAGGACTGGTGACCAGGCGCAGCTCACTTGCCTCACATGACGTCACTCACTCTGAATGAGAGCGGGAGAAAGCAGAGGGATACAGCCATGGCCGCCTGACGTGACGTCTCCAGACAGGCAGCAGGCTGCAGGTAGCTCAGTGACGAGTGGAGTCAGACAACTAGTCCAGGTCCACAGTGTCGACTGTCAGTACAGCCAGGTAGGAGAATCTTGAATGGCCAGGCTGGGGATGGGGGGGCCAGGGTGGGCACTGTCTATCCACAGATTGATTGCTGGAAAATCTTGAATGGCCAGGCTGGGGATGGGGGAGGGGGGCACTGTGTCACTGTCTGTCCACATATTGATGGGGGTCTCTGAACTTAAGGGAAGGGTCTGGCACTGGCGCCATCTATAATTTATTACTGACTACTCTACTCACTGATTAATTTTATAATAAACCACAACCAGAGGCCCATAATAAGCAGAAGCCAGCAGTTGTTAGCCCTAATGCATTGCTAAGCCTTCCCTAGCTCTTTAAATATCAATACCACCAGCATGATATAATATATATATAGTCCTATACAACCGGCCCTTTGAGGCCCTTTGAGGGTGACCAAACTGCTGATGTGGCCCCCGATGAATTTGAGTTTGACACCCCTGCTCTAAATAGTGAAGTTTCCCTTTCCAGCGAGCTCCAGATCTTTATATAGGTGATATCTCCCCACTAGCAGGGACTCTCCCTTTTTTAGAAAATGTCACCAGGGCAGCAACTCCAAGGGTCGGGGTGAAAAACTATGTTTGATCTGGTGAAGTTTAGATAATCAGCCCCTAATTCACTAGGGTTGGCCTACAGGAAAGGTAAGCAAATCTCTTAAATTTTCTACAGCAGGCTTGAGAGCTTGACATACCTGAAATGTAGCTGGACTAGAAGAAAGGATAATAGGATGATGTCCTAAATCAGCAAATAATGGAGATGTTGGTAAGAAATGATTATGTAAATTTATTAAATTCCAGGTGGTAGATTTACCAATGTATGTCACGAATACATACATAAATTTTATGGAGATGTTCTACCTCCTACAGAAAGATATCAGCTATATCTTAAATAAGCATATTTGCTAAACAGGTAAATAAGCTAATTTATTTCTCTGAAAAGAAAAGAGAATATAATGGGCCTAAAAGGCATTTAATTTCTTAGTGGACAAAATGTAGAGAAAATTATTATGATTGATTAATATGAGAAAAGATTTCATAGCACCTTCAAGGCAGCTAAAAGCTCGTTGCTTCTAATGATGTCATTTATTTTGTTTTTAGAAATAAAGTATTAGGGATGTATTTGGCTATCCTCTTGGAAAATAAAACTGCAACAACCCACATATTAAGGCCTAGATTTGGAGTTCGGCGGTAAAAGGGCTGCTAACGCTCCGCGGGCTTTTTTCTGGCCGCACCATAAATTTAACTCTGGTATCGAGAGTTTAATCAAATGCTGCGTTAGGCTCCAAAAAAGGAGCGTAGAGCATTTTTACCGCAAATGCAACTCTCGATACCAGAGTTGCTTACGGACGCGGCCGGCCTCAAAAACGTGCTCGTGCACGATTCCCCCATAGGAAACAATGGGGCTGTTTGAGCTGAAAAAAAACCTAACACCTGCAAAAAAGCAGCGTTCAGCTCCTAACGCAGCCCCATTGTTTCCTATGGGGAAACACTTCCTACGTCTGCACCTAACACTCTAACATGTACCCCGAGTCTAAACACCCCTAACCTTACACTTATTAACCCCTAATCTGCCGCCCCCGCTATCGCTGACCCCTGCATATATTTTTAAACCCCTAATCTGCCGCTCCGTAAACCGCCGCAACCTACGTTATCCCTATGTACCCCTAATCTGCTGCCCTAACATCGCCGACCCCTATATTATATTTATTAACCCCTAATCTGCCCCCCTCAACGTCGCCGACACCTGCCTACACTTATTAACCCCTAATCTGCCGAGCGGACCTGAGTGCTACTATAATAAAGTTATTAACCCCTAATCCGCCTCACTAACCCTATCATAAATAGTATTAACCCCTAATCTGCCCTCCCTAACATCGCCGACACCTAACTTCAATTATTAACCCCTAATCTGCCGACCGGAGCTCACCGCTATTCTAATAAATGTATTAACCCCTAAATCTAAGTCTAACCCTAACACTAACACCCCCCCTAAGTTAAAAATAATTTTTATCTAACTAAATAAATTAACTCTTATTAAATAAATGATTCCTATTTAAAGCTAAATACTTACCTGTAAAATACATCCTAATATAACTACAATATAAATTATAATTATATTATAGCTATTATAGGATTAATATTTATTTTACAGGTAACTTTGTAATTATTTTAACCAGGTACAATAGCTATTAAATAGTTAAGAACTATTTAATAGTTACCTAGTTAAAATAATAACAAAATTACCTGTAAAATAAGTCCTAACCTAAGATATAATTAAACCTAACACTACCCTATCAATAAAATAATTAAATAAACTACCTACAATTACCTACAATTAACCTAACACTACACTATCAATAAATTAATTAAATACAATTCCTACAAATAAATACAATTAAATAAACTAGCTAAAGTACAAAAAATAAAAAAGATCTAAGTTACAGAAAATAAAAAAATATTTACAAACATAATAAAAATATTACATCAATTTTAAACTAATTACACCTACTCTAAGCCCCCTAATAAAATAACAAAGCCCCCCAAAATAAAAAATTCCCTACCCTATTCTAAATTAAAAAAGTTACAAGCTCTTTTACCTTACCAGCCCTGAACAGGGCCCTTTGCGGGGCATGCCCCAAGAATTTCAGCTCTTTTGCCTGTAAAAGAATAAATACAATACCCCCCCCCCCCCAACATTACAACCCACCACCCACATACCCCTAATCTAACCCAAACCCCCCTTAAATAAACCTAACACTAAGCCCCTGAAGATCTTCCTACCTTGTCTTCACCATACCAGGTTCACCGATCCGTCCTGAAGAGCTCCTCCGATGTCCTGATCCAAGCCCAAGCGGGGGCTGAAGAGGTCCATGATCCGGTCAAAGTCTTCATCCAAGCGGGGCAGAAGAGGATCTTCCATCCGATTGAAGTCATCATCCAGGCGGCATCTTCGATCTTCTTCCATCCGGAGCGAAGCGGCAGGATCCTGAAGACATCCAGCGCGGAACATCCATCCGGACCGACGACTGAACGACGAATGACTGTTCCTTTAAGGGACGTCATCCAAGATGGCGTCCCTCGAATTCCGATTGGCTGATAGGATTCTATCAGCCAATCGGAATTAAGGTAGGAATTTTCTGATTGGCTGATGGAATCAGCCAATCAGAATCAAGTTCAATCCGATTGGCTGATCCAATCAGCCAATCAGATTGAGCTCGCATTCTATTGGCTGTTCCGATCAGCCAATAGAATGCAAGCTCAATCTGATTGGCTGATTGGATCAGCCAATCGGATTGAACTTGATTCTGATTGGCTGATTCCATCAGCCAATCAGAAAATTCCTACCTTAATTCCGATTGGCTGATAGAATCCTATCAGCCAATCGGAATTCGAGGGACGCCATCTTGGATGACGTCCCTTAAAGGAACAGTCATTCGTCGTTCAGTCGTCGGTCCGGATGGATGTTCCGCGCTGGATGTCTTCAGGATCCTGCCGCTTCGCTCCGGATGGAAGAAGATCGAAGATGCCGCCTGGATGATGACTTCAATCGGATGGAAGATCCTCTTCTGCCCCGCTTGGATGAAGACTTTGACCGGATCATGGACCTCTTCAGCCCCCGCTTGGGCTTGGATCAGGACATCGGAGGAGCTCTTCAGGACGGATCGGTGAACCTGGTATGGTGAAGACAAGGTAGGAAGATCTTCAGGGGCTTAGTGTTAGGTTTATTTAAGGGGGGTTTGGGTTAGATTAGGGGTATGTGGGTGGTGGGTTGTAATGTTGGGGGGGGGGTATTGTATTTATTCTTTTACAGGCAAAAGAGCTGAAATTCTTGGGGCATGCCCCGCAAAGGGCCCTGTTCAGGGCTGGTAAGGTAAAAGAGCTTGTAACTTTTTTAATTTAGAATAGGGTAGGGAATTTTTTATTTTGGGGGGCTTTGTTATTTTATTAGGGGGCTTAGAGTAGGTGTAATTAGTTTAAAATTGTTGTAATATTTTTATTATGTTTGTAAATATTTTTTTATTTTCTGTAACTTAGATCTTTTTTATTTTTTGTACTTTAGCTAGTTTATTTAATTGTATTTATTTGTAGGAATTGTATTTAATTAATTTATTGATAGTGTAGTGTTAGGTTAATTGTAGGTAATTGTAGGTAGTTTATTTAATTATTTTATTGATAGGGTAGTGTTAGGTTTAATTATATCTTAGGTTAGGACTTATTTTACAGGTAATTTTGTTATTATTTTAACTAGGTAACTATTAAATAGTTCTTAACTATTTAATAGCTATTGTACCTGGTTAAAATAATTACAAAGTTACCTGTAAAATAAATATTAATCCTATAATAGCTATAATATAATTATAATTTATATTGTAGCTATATTAGGATGTATTTTACAGGTAAGTATTTAGCTTTAAATAGGAATCATTTATTTAATAAGAGTTAATTTATTTCGTTAGATAAAAATTATATTTAACTTAGGGGGGGTGTTAGTGTTAGACTTAGCTTTAGGGGTTAATACATTTATTAGAATAGCGGTGAGCTCCGGTCGGCAGATTAGGGGTTAATAATTGAAGTTAGGTGTCGGCGATGTTAGGGAGGGCAGATTAGGGGTTAATACTATTTATGATAGGGTTAGTGAGGCGGGTTAGGGGTTCATAACTTTATTATAGTAGCGCTCAGGTCCGCTCGGCAGATTAGGGGTTAATAAATATAATATAGGGGTCGGCGATGTTAGGGGTAGCAGATTAGGGGTACATAGGGATAACGTAGGTGGCGGCGATTTGCGGTCGGAAGATTAGGGGTTAATTATTTTAAGTAGCTTGCGGTGACGTTGTGGGGGGCAAGTTAGGGGTTAAGAAATATAATATAGGGGTCGGCGGGGTTAGGGGCAGCATATTAGGGGTACATAAGTATAACGTAGGTGGCGGTCGGCAGATTAGGGGTTAAAAATTTAAATAGAGTGGCGGCGATGTGGGGGGACCTCGGTTTAGGGGTACATAGGTAGTTTATGGGTGTTAGTGTACTTTAGGGTACAGTAGTTAAGAGCTTTATAAACCGGCGTTAGCCAGAAAGCTCTTAACTCCTGCTATTTTCAGGCGGCTGGAGTTTTGTCGTTAGAGCTCTAACGCTCACTTCAGAAACGACTCTAAATACCAGCGTTAGAAAGATCCCATTGAAAAGATAGGCTACGCAAATGGCGTAGGGGGATCTGCGGTATGGAAAAGTCGCGGCTGAAAAGTGAGCGTTAGACCCTTTAATCACTGACTCCAAATACCAGCGGGCGGCCAAAACCAGCGTTAGGAGCCTCTAACGCTGGTTTTGACGGCTACCGCCGAACTCCAAATCTAGGCCTATGTTTCCACAGCAACAATAAATTGAAACATGGGATCATGAGATCCGGATGCATGAGTGTTGGAGCAGAGATGAACCTGTCTTTAACTTCAGAAAGATTGTCTTATTCAAGGCAAAACCTGGGATTACCCCTCTTATTTTAGTCTACTGAGGGGGGGGTGGGACTGTAATGTTAGAACAATTTCTGTTTAAATGGTGATGGAATTTTTGAATTCTAAACATTGTTGCAACCCCTTGAAGCTGGTTGGCTCCTTCCATTCAATATCATATTGGAACTTGCCCGTATCCATCTACAGGTCAGAGCCAGACAAAATAAATAATAAGAAAGACATAAAATTGTTATTGAACTAATTTCTTTGCTTTGAAATACAAGTGATTCTCTAACAACAGAAACTAATTTAAATTAGACTTAAGGGATGTCCTGTTATTAAGATAGCTCAGTCTAATTCTTAGATCAAACTAATTAGCTTTTACATCAGATAAGATACAGATGAGAATACATTATAAGACATGTTTTCACTTGCCCCTCCTATTAATAGGATTTTCAGCTATGCTTAAATATAAGTGGGCTCCATTTATCAAGTTGCGAGAGCAGCTTCGGAGCCCAAGCGTTTTTGGCTTGCACGAGTAAGCATGAAATGCTAGTTAAGTATTGCTACTTAACCTCTACACGGATTTCAATCATCCATCAAGATACAAAGCATGTCTTATAGGCTACAGTAACAGCAGATAGGGTTAACTTGATGACACGTTATGACCGAGTCATTTTACACAGTTATACACAGTGTTGTTCTGGAAAGTCACTAGCTCTAAACAATATTCTATAGTCATAATAAGCAGTGCATCTCGGAGAACAACAAGGTAGTTTGAACATCTTATAGAGATAGTACCCTCCGGGCCTAGTGCCAGGGACATCAACAAGGTTAGCTGGCTTTGCAGAGTAAAATAACAAGCATATATTTCTCACTACAGAATAACCCATTATAAAAAGATTAATCATTACAAGATGGATGCCAAGAACAAGATGGCACTAGTCAGGTCAACATTAACCCCTAACACTCAAGAACTTTTTTAAGGGGATATAATTAATTATGCTATTATTTATGCTATAATGGAGCATTCTGATTCAGTCCTTAAAGGGACAGTCAAAACCAGATTTTTTTTGTTTAAAAAGATAGATAATCCTTTTGTTACCCATTCCCCAGTTTTGCACAACCAATGCAGTTATAATAATAGACGTTTTACTTCTGTAATTACATTGTATCTAAGACTCTGCAAACTGCCCCCTTATTTAAGTTATTTTGACAGACTTGCATTTTAGCTAATCAGTGCTCACTCCTAGGTAACTTCACGTGCATGAGCTCAATGTTATCTATATGAAACACATGAACTAATGCTCTCTAGTGGTGAAAAACTGTCAAAATGCATTCAGATTAGAGGCGGCTTCAAGTTCTAAGAAATTAGCATATGAACCTCCTAGGTTTAGCTTTCAACTAAGAATACCAAGAGAGCAAAGTAAAATTGGTGATAGAAGTAAATTGTTTTTTTTAAATTACATGCACTATTTGAATCATGAAAGTTTATTTTGGACTTGACTGTCCCTTTAAATCTACTTTTGAAGCTTGGTCCTCTGAACACTTTCCTACCAATATTAAGTGTGTATATGAAAAAAAGCTGACATATCTCCTTCAGCTTATTTATCTGACTCATGTTTAAAGATGACTATGCATTTGACCAGCGTAATGCTGCTTCTATGGGTATTACTGCTCCTCCTGTTTGTTCCTTGCAGGGAAGCTCTATGGAGTTTTCTCAGATGTGAAAGATCTCATCAAATCTACTATTTGTGAAATGTTGGCAGCCCTTCTGCCTTCAAGTAAGCATAAAAGGTCAGCTCAGAATTTACCTTCTACTAGTGCTATGCCTTCTGAGGGTAGGGATAATTCTGTTGTGTCTTCAGAACGAGAAGTTTCCTCTGGTGATGAGGAATCATCTTTTGATGTGGAACCTGAACAATCCTCTTTTGTATTTAAAGTTAGAAATGTTAGTTCCCTTTTAAAGAGGTTTTTGCTTACTTTAGGGGTTAAGACTCTAAGGGTTCTGAGGATAAGCCCCTTTTTAACAGTTTAGATTTAATCTATAAACTGTTGCTAAAACCCCTGAGGTTTTTCCTACTCCAGATGCTGTTTCTGAAAATAGTGTCTAGGGAATAGTCTAAGCCCAGGTAATTCTTTTAATCCTTCTGCAATGTTTAAAAAGCTATGCCCCTTACCTGCTTCTAATATTGATCTGAGGGAGGCTGTCCCCTTAAAGTAGATGGGGCCATTTCTTCTTGGCTAAGTGTACTACTGTCCCTTTAGAAGACAAAACTTTTTTTAAGGACCGTTTAGGTTGGAAGTTATAAATCCTTTCAAAGTAGGGTCCTTTCTGAAAGCAGGTTATTTGTTAAGTCAGCTATCTATCTTGTATAATGTAACTGCTTCTTCTTCTTAGTAGTTAACTAATCTTTCAGACCTTTTTTCTAATGATTTACCTAGTGAAGGTTTTTTTAAACCTCTTGGATTCTTTAAAAGTGCTAATTGCTTTATTTGTGATGTTGTGTTTGATATTATTAAAATGTTAAAAACATGTCTTGGCAAGTTCTTTCAAGAAGATCTTTAAGTCCTGGTCTGCTGATATTTGATGTCAAATCCAGACCTTTTATCTCTTTCTTTTAAGTGAAATACATGCTTGGTTCTGTTTTGAATTCTATCATTTATACTGTTACTGAAGGTAAATGGGCTTTTCTTCCTCAGAACAAAAAGTCCAAGGGAAAATCTAAATCCTCAAATTATTTTCGTTCCATTTTTCAGAACAAGGAACAGAAAGTATGATTTCTCCTCTCAGAAGCAAAGCCCTCTGGCCAGTCTGGAGGCCTTGTGCAAATTGGAACAGATCTAAGCAAGACAAATATTCCACCCCTACTTCTAAGTCTGCATGAAGGTGTGGCCCCCTGATCCAGAAGCCCTGGTAGGGGCAGGTTTAGGCCCCTTTTCAGGTAGCTTGGGTTCAGTCTGTTCCAGATCTCTGGTTCTGAATATAGATTCCCAGTGTTATCGGATACATTTCAGAACAAGGCTTACCAGAAGAAAGTTGTTTTGTCCAATGTTCCAAGGAATACCTTAAAGGCCCAAGCTTTTTTCAGTCAGTTTCATATCTGGAAACTATGGAAGTGGATCATACCAGTTCCTTTGCAGGTTCAGGGAATGTTGATTTTATTCAAATCTATTCATTGTTCCAAAGAAGGAAGGTACTTTCAGACCCAATTCCGGATCTGAAAGCTCTGAACAATGTTTGTCAGAATCCCTACTTTCAAAATGGAAACCATTTGGACTATTATGCCCTTTTGCTTAGCAAGTTCAGATTATGTCCTCAATAGATTTAAAGGATACATATCTGCATGTTGCAATACACAGGGAACATTTCCAGGTTCTGAGGTTTGCCTTTCAGGACAAGCATTTTCAGTTTCTTGTTCTACCATTTGGTCTGGCTACAGCTCCAAGTACTTTCAAAAAAGTTTTTGGGTTCCCTATTATTTTTACTCAGAACTAAGGGTATTGCAGTGTTTTCTTACCTGGATGATATCATGGTTCAAGTTTCATCTTTTCTTTTAGCAAGAATTTTACACTAACAGACTTTATAGTTTCATCTTTTCTTGGGTTTCAGGAAAGTTTCAGTCTCCATCAGTCTTTCTCTAACAGATCAGAGAAGGCTAGAATGATGTCAGCAGTCTAAACCTTCTGTCTCTCTCATTTTCCTCTGTTGCTCTTTGTATGGAAGTACTGGGTCTCATAATTGCAGCTTTAAATGCAATTAAATTTGCTCAATTCACATAAGACCTCATCAGCTTTGTATGCTTTGTAAGTGGTGCAGGGATCATACTCAGCTCAAAAGATTTCTCTGGATCACAGTACAAGTCAGTCTCTGACTTGGTGGCTGGATCATCAGTTCATTATTCTAAGTCCTTCAGGCTCGGGGAGCTGTTTGGGGGGTTTGAACTGGCTCCTCAGGAGGACAAGGTTGCCAAAACATTTTCTAGAACTCTTTGCTATTTTCATGGCTCTTCAGATTTGGCCTCTGTAGAAAAGAGAGTCTCATCTCCACTTTCAATCAGACAATGTCACACCAGTGGCTTATATCAATCATAGGGGAACCCACAGTTTCCTAGCCATGAGAGAAGTGTCTTAAATCTTTTATGGGATAAGTCAATCCCTGTCTAGTCTATGCAGTTTATATTGCAGGAGGTGGAAGCAGATTTTCTCAGTTGTCAGTCTCTGCATCTAATGGAAATCGTCTCGTTTCCAGGAGGGTCTCTTCTCCAGGATGTGTGTTTAATCAGATTATAAATCTTTGGGGTCTCCCAGAAATAGGTCTGATGGGTTCTCATTTGAAAAACAAACTTTCCAGGTTCTTTCCAAGGTCAAGGGACCCTTAGGCGGATTTTGGGTATGCTATAGTGGCTCATTGTTCATTTCCAGTTGCTTATATGTTTCCTCTTTTGGTTCTTCTTCGCAGAGTAATTTCCAAAATAAGGCTAGAGAAATAAACAGTAATCCTGACTGCACCATCTTGGTCTTTCAGGATTTGGTATGCAGATCTGGTTCAGATGTCCAGTTTTCGTCATTGGCCTATTCCGCTTTCTCAGAATTTTTATTCTCAAGGTCCATTTTTCTATCTGGATCTCAAATCTCTAAGCTTGATGGCATGGAGATTGAACGGTAGTTCCTTAAAGGGACAGTCTAGTCAAAATTAAACTTTCATATTAAGATAGGGCATGCAATTTTAAACAAACTTTCCAATTTACTTTTATAATCAAATTTGCTTTGTTCTCTCTTGGACTCATATGCTAATTTCTAAGCTCTTGAAGGCAGCCTCTTATGCATAAGAGGCAGCCTCTTATGCAATTTGACAGTTTTTACAGCAAGAAATACTAGTTAATGTGTACCATATAGATAAACACGGTGCTCACTCCCGTGGAGATTACCTAGGAATCAGCATTGATTGGCTAAAATGCAAGAACTGAAATAATGGGGCAGTCTGCAGAGGCTTAGATACAAGCGCCTAGATTTAGAGTTCTGCGGTTAGCCATCAAAACCAGCGTTAAGGGGTCCTAACGCTGGTTTTGGCCGCCCCTACTGGTATTTAGTGAGTCAGTCAGGAAAGGGTCTAACGCTCACTTTCCAGCCGCGACTTTTCCATACCGCAGATCCAGTTACGCCCAATTGCGTATCCTATCTTTTCAATGGGATCTTCCTAACGCGGTATTTAGAGTCTTGGCTGAAGGTGAGCGGTGTAGACCCTCTAACGACCAAAACTCCAGCCGCAGAAAAAAAAGTCAGGAGTTAAGAGCTTTATGGGCTAACGCCGGTTTATAGCTCTTAACTACTGTGCTCTAAAGTACACTAACACCCATAAACTACCTATGTACCCCTAACGAGGTCCCCCCACATCGCGCCACTCTAATAACATTTTTTAACCACTAAACTGCCGACCCGCACACCGCCGCCCACTACTTTATCCCAATGTACCCCTAATCTGCTGCCCCTAACATCGCCGCCACCCTACATAATATTTATTAACCCCTAAACTCTGCCCCCCCCCAATGTTGCCGCTACCTTACATACACTTATTAACCCATAATCTGCCGACCGGACCTCGCCGCTACTTTAATAAATGTATAAAACCCCTAAAGCTAAGTCTAACCCTAACCCTAACTCCCCCCTAAGTTAAATATATTTAAATCTAACGAAATAAATTATTTCTTATGAAATAAATTAATTCCTATTTAAAGCCTCAATACTTACCTTTAAAATAAACCCGAATATAGCTACAATATAACAAATAAATTATATTGTAGCTAGTTAGGATTTATATTTATTTTACAGGCAACTTTGCATTTATTTTAACTAGGTACAATAATTAATTAAATAGTTATTTACTATTTAATAGTACCCTAGTTAAAATAATTACAAAATTACCTGTAAATAAATCCTAACCTAAGTCTACAATTAAACCTAACACTACACTATCAATAAATTAATTAACTAAACTACTATAATTACCTACAATTAAATCAACTAAACTAAATTACAAAAACAAACAAACACTAAATTACAAAAAATAAAAAAAGATTTACAAGAATTTTAAACTAATTACACCTACTCTAAGCCCCCTAAAAAAATAACAAAGCACACAAAATAAAAAGATGCCCCTCTCCCTATTCTAAAATAAAAAGTTAACAGCTATATTACCTTACCAGACCTTTAAAGGGCTTTTTGCGGGGCATGCCCCAAGAAATCAGCTCTTTTGCTTGTAAAAAAAAACATACAATACCCCCCCAACATTACAAACCACCACCCACATACCCATAATGTAACCCACCAAACCCCCCTTAAAAAATCCTAACACTAAGCCCCTGAAGATCTCCCTACCTTGTATTCACCGAGCCGAGTATCACGATCCGTCCAGAAGAGGGTCCCAAAGTCTTCATCCTATCCGGCAAGAAGATGTCCTCCAGAGGGTCCGAAGTCTTCATCCTTATCCGGCAAGAAAGATGTCCTCCAGAGGGTCCGAAGTCTTCATCCTATCCGGCAAGAAGATGTCCTCCAGAGGGTCCAAAGTCTTCATCCAGGCGGCATCTTCTATCTTCTTCCCATCCGGAGCAGGTTCCATCTTGAAGCAGCCGGCGTGGATCCATCCTCTTCTAACGATGACCTAAGTCCGAATGAAGGTTCCTTTAAATGACGTCATCCAAGATGGCGTCCCTCGAATTCCGATTGGCTGATAGGATTCTATCAGCCAATCGGAATTAAGGTAGGAAAAATCTGATTGGCTGATTGAATCAGCCAATCAGATTCAAGTTCAATCAGATTGGCTGATCCAATCAGCCAATCAGATTGAGCTCGCATTCTATTGGCTGATCTCTTCTTCTAGAAGAGTTTCATAAATGTCTGCTCTTTCTTGTGACCCCTCCTTATCTTTCATCAGGATAAGGCTGTCTTAAGGACTAAATATGATTTTTTGCCTAAAGTTGTGTCTTCAGACAATATCAGAAATAGTTGTCCCTTCTTTGTGTCCTAATCCCAAAAATGCTTCAGAGAGATTTTAGCATAATTTAGTTGTTGTTAGATCATTGCCATATTATTTTAATGCTGCTAAGGATTTCAGAGAAACTTCTAGTTTGTTTGTTAACTTTTCTGGTTCTAGGAAAGGGCAGAAAGTTTCTGCTGTTTTTTTGGCCTCTTCGTTGAAACATTTGATTCATAAGGCTTACTTAAAGGCAGGTCAGCCTCCACCAAACCAGATTACTGCTCATTCTACAAGATCCGTTGCTACTTCTTGGGCTTTCAAGAATGAGGCTTAAGTTGACCAAATATGTGAGGCAGCAACTTGGTCTTCTTTGCATACTTTTACTAAATTCTACCTTTTTGATGTTTTTGCTTTTTCTGTGGCAGCCTTTGGTGGGAAAGTCCTTCAAGCAGTTGTCTCAGTTTTATTTATTTTTTCTTGTTGTTTACATTTTAAGTGCATTAAAAAACAAATGCTGTTTTGGGGTTCTTGTGAATTGTCAATTTTGTTTTTCACATAAAAATATGTTTTTTAAATTCCGCTCTTTATGTCTCATTACTCATGGACACCACAGCTTGGGTATTAGTTCCCATGAGTAATGGATTCGGGGATCTCACCACCTGTATGAAAGAAAAAATAATTTATGCTTACTTGATACATTTATTTCTTCCATGGTGATGAGAGTCCTCGAGACCCCATCCTGTGTTTTTTTGTGTGTTGCTATTTTTTTACTCTAATTTCTTTTACTACCTAGCTCTTGGGGTTTGGAAATCTTTGCCTCCTCCTAGTGATAGGGAAGAGTAGTTGCCAGGAGTAATGGATCGTGGACTCTCACCACTATGAAGAAATTAATTTATCAGATAAGCATAAATTAGGTTTCTTATTTTTTATTTTTCAATTAATTATAGCATTGTGCATATGAAAATCCTGGGATAACTTTAAAGGTGTAATACTCAATAGGCTGTACGAGACTGATGATCAGCTCTTTTAGTCAGGTGTACTGCCTTGGTCTTGTGGGTAACTAGGTCAGTACCTATGGTTTTCCATCTACAGATATCACAGACATACCCTGTTCATTGGATGACCTATGAAGTTAGTGGCTGCACCTGAATCTATGAAGACTTCTCTGAAGACAGTGGTTTAACCATAAATAATATTCATAACCATGATTCAGGAGGTGAAAGGGTGGACCTGATGCTTAGACAGGCTCCACAATTATTCTCTAAGCCATTTAGTTACTACATTTAAGCAGCTGGACACAGACTGCATGACCTGGCTTACAATAATACAAATAATGTCCCTCCATACATCTGCATAAATTCTCTGTGATACTTAGGTAGGTGCTGTATGCAGCCTACGTCCATTGGCTGTTTGGTAGCTTCTTAAAATACTTTCAGAAACCATAAGGGGGAAAGGAACCTCTTTGACTTTCTTTGTCTTATCTCCATTCAGTCAGTCAAGCACACTTTTGGTAATAAAACCTTCCAGGATAGATAGCCACGGAATATAGTAGTGCGGCAAGAAGAAGAGTCGATCCACTCCCATAAGGTTAAAACATCCATTCTTTAATCGAAAAAGGTTTTAAAACAAATGATGCTGGGGAGCACTTTACAGAGTATAGTCATAGCAGACATAGCACTGGGCTTACACGTTTCGGCTTAGTGAGCCATAATCATAGCCTGGTGTGCTAAGCCTTGTCATACACTTTAAAAGGCAAAGGTCATATTACTATTGGCTAATAGTTTAAACCTATTAAAACAATTGAACATCTACTACGAATAATTTAACCCTCTCAGTATTGCAAACAAAGAATGAACAAATGCATTGTCAAAAATTAATATACAATATTATACTGATTGAGCCTTGGCTAAATTTAATCAATATATCTACGTGTATTGTAATAGCCTATTTGTAAGTTATAATTTATCTTTCCACAATGCACATTTCATATTATGCATATATACTTAACAAAAGCACTTGTGGATTTATAACCCTTATAGGCTCATATCATATAAGAATGCATGTATAAATGTAATGAAATGAATTTAAACACTATTACGTCTAGGCTCTTACATTTCCTAAAAGAAAGTACTCAACGTTATTACATGATATTAAGGCCCCAAAACAGTAGCAAGACGTTAAATTCAATACATAACTTTAAAAATAAAAAGACATGGGACATTGTGGACCCATACAATAAATAATTATTACCAGAACAGTGTCCATCATAACCTGAAAAATACAAAATCATGATCACTACACAAATACAATAACCAAGATATCCAAAACACTTATATGTACTTAAATCTTTAAAAAAGAGAGTAAATGCAATCCATTTACTCCTAGAAATTTATCATATCATATTTTGAATTTTAGGCCCTTAGGTACTCTTGTTTCTAATTGAAAGATCAAAAGATTTCTCTTTTAGCCAAATATGATCCAAGTCACCACCCCTTGGTGGTAGCACTACCTTCCTCAATAATACACCACTGAAAGGTATTGAGATTACCCTCCGTGTTTGGTCACAAAGTGCTGTACCAAAGGGGTGGTTGACTTGCCCACATTAATGGTTGACAAATGCTCCCTGACCCTGCTTCTCATGTCCTTAGATGTTAAACCTACGTAACTGTAGGTGACATTGAGTACAGGAAATTAGATAGATCACATAGCTCAATTTACAATTGACACAGGACTGTATCCTGTATTCTTTTCCCATTAGCATATGAAACAAAACTTTGGCAATTTGTACTATTCGCATGGCTTGCATCGTCTGCTGCCACACTTAAACATCTCTGAATGCCTAAGCCATGAGCTGGTGGAATGGCGTCTCCTTACGTAATTGTGTTGGTGCCAAGATGTTCCCCATGTGTGGTACTTTTCTTGTATGAGCACCTAATTCCTTTGTCTACTAGGGTTACCAAGTTGTCATCAGCCTTTAAAATTGGAAAGTGTTTCTTTATAACATTACACACTGATTGATACTGGGCACTAATTGTGTAATAAAAATATACCCCTTCAAATTGTTTCTTAGTTGATCTCTGCATGTTAGACAGAAGTAACTCTCTAGAGGTAGACTCAACTACACTTCTGGCCTTATTTATATCCCGCTCAGGATATTTCCTTTCTTTGAGTCTTCTACTCAATTCTTTCGCCTCAAGTTCAAATTCTCTGTCATTAGAGCAATTCCTCCTGATTCTTGAGAACTGTCATTTTGCAATTGCATATCTGATTTGCCGAGGGTGGCTGCTTTTTCCATGTAACAAACTGTTACCAGAAATGGGTTTGCGGTATACACCCCATCTCTACCAGCTCTCCTACTTTACCTCTCAGTGTAAGATCCAAAAAATTGTTCTTCACTGTATCAGACTTGAATGTAAACTGCATACCCAAATTGACATTCAGAAATCTGTCAAAATCCGGGTGGTATAAGCCTGTAATCACCAACCCAGACAAATAGCAGATAATCAATAAATCTGCGATATAATCTGATGTTACCTCTGAAGGGGTTGCTATCTCGCAAAAATGCAGCACCGCTCCCACCTGCCAAGATATAAATTTGCGTATGATGGGGAAAACTTTGAACCCATGGCTGTGCCGCACTTCTGGAGATAGCAAACCCTCTCGAATTTAAAATAGTTGTGAGTAAGCAAAAATGAAACAGTCCTGACTATATAACTTTGAAATTGAAGCGAATAATCAGTACACAAATCTAGAAAAAGGCAACTGCTTGTACACCCTTCTCATGGGTATACAGGAATACAGCATCCACTGTAAGCCATGCGCTTGTTACTTCCCATTCCATTCCTTGTAATATACGTATATTAATCACATGCGTAGTATCCTCAAATAACGCTGGCAATGATGTTACTAGTGGTTGGAGAATGGAATCGACCCACTGTGAGAGGTGCTCCAAAAGTGAGCCAATTCCACTCACAATGGGCCTTCCACTGGACCTGATGTAAGACTTATGCACCTTTGGAAGATGGTGGAACCAGGGCATCATAGGATGTTGCACATCCAAATACTCACAGGTTCTGTTTATCAATGAAACCCTGGTCCCCTACCATCATCCAAAAGTTGTCTTAATTCTCTTCCAACTTCACTGGTGGGATCCCTATTAAGAATTTCACCACTCATAGGGTTGTGAAGCTGGCGTAAAGCCTCAGCTACTTAATCCCTTCCCTGACCATAACGACAACCGATCCCTCCTTTATTGGCTGTACGTATCATCAAATTCTCATTTTTCTGTAGAGATACCAATGCCTTCCTTTCCCTGTTAGTTAAATTTTGAGATGGTTTCTCCATCTCCTGGGCCAATTTAACCCAGATCTCTCTCAACTCTCTAATGGAAGTTTCTAAAGTTGTCCCTCTACTATGTACTCTGTTTGCAATACTGAGAGCGGTTAAATTATTCGTAGCAGATGTTCAATTGTTTTAATAGGTTTAAACTATTAGCCAATAGTATAAGACCTTTGCCTTTTAAGTGTATGACAAGGCTTAGCACACCAGGCTATGATTACGGCTCACTCAGCCGAAACGCGTAAGCCCAGTGCTATGTCTGCTATGGCCATACTCTGTAAAGTGCTCCCAGCATCATTTGTTTTAAAACCTTTTTTGATTAAAGATTGGATGTTTTAAACCCTTTTGGGAGTGGATCGAACTCTTCTTCTTGCCTCACTAAAATTCTAAGCAGATCTGGATACTCCTTACAACGTACAGAACGGTAACTTTGCCAGCATCACAGGCTTCTTTGCATAAGCTTCAGGTCACAGGCACCAGTGCTGACGTCACTGAGAGCGCCAAGGAATCAGATACCAGCTGATACAGAACCGTCACGGAGGTTGGAGACACGCCCGTTACAGAAGATGAAGGAAGTAGGGAGCATAGCTCTCTTCGCACCGCAGGATTAGCGGAGGTCCCTCCCACCATGTGGAAGCGTGAGTCTGCCTATCAGTTTATTATCTATTACAATTGTGGTCTATAGTGACTTTGCATTGTTGGAGAATTGTTTGGTGTGTTCAAGCTACGGCTAACTTGCAATCATACATGTGCATTGACGAATTTAATTGATTGAATTTATGCACCAATTCTTTTGTGACCTGAATATAGTATCCTTGCTTTGATCTGAAAAGCCCTTGAAAAGAATAGGTGAAGGGTGGCTCATTTCAATATGTCTTGCTGGCAAGGGTACAGCATTCAACTACATTTTGCCCACACGCCATAATCCTTTCGTTATCTTAGCAGGCTAGATAGAGTTCTTGTCCACTTCCACCTAGGATAATTAAAAATCTATTTGAAGGTTTGTATGACTTGTAAGCTGTTCATACTTCATGGAACCTCCCCTCCCCTAATATTGATGCTCAGTCTAGAGTCCTCCTTTCAATAGCAATGGCTTTGCCAGGGAGGGACACTAGCCCGCCCCCAGTATAGGGCCAGAAGTGGCACGCTATTTAGCAATTATGCACAAACACCACAAGACATAAACTTTTAACACACGTAGGTTAGTGTGTGTATTACAAGTGGAAAGCAAAGTTTTGTGTGTGAGTGAAAGTCAATGATCATGTCATCTACCTCTTCTGATTCACTAGAGGAGCACACTTCAGTGGCAGGAAATGTCTGTAGATCATTAAATTGTCAAGAAGCGGTGTAGGATTTATTATTAAAAAAGTATTGTGAAGAATGGGACTGGGGATTTTTGTGGATGCTTGTGTGTGTATTTATGTAGAGGTCTGTGGGAGCCTGTTTCTGTGGCTGTCTGCACAATGTGAATGTAATTTCCTATGGCTACTTGTTGTGTGTGTGTGTGTGTGTACTGTAGGGATGTGGGTGTATGTAACATTTCAATTTTAAAAGAAGCATGTATATACATATACACACACACAGATGAATATATATATGCACACACACTATATAAATAGCATACACACACACACATATAAATACATATACACACCAACATATGAATATATATATGCCACACACACATAAATACATATACACACACACACATATAAATACATATACACACACACACCACATATATACACACAACACACACATATAAATACATACACACACACATATATATACACACACACACATATATAAATACATATACACGCACAAATATGTTTATATATATATATATATATATATACACACACACACATATAAATACATATACACACACATATGAATATATATATGCACACACACACACATATAAATACATACACACACATATATATTACACACACAACACACACATATAAATACATATACACACACACATATGAATATATATATGCACACACACACACATATAAATACATACACATACGCACACACACATATATATATATATATATTATATACACACACACACATATAAATACACATACACACACATGAATATATACAGTATATATACACACACACATAAAATACATAGACGCACACACATATATACACACACACGCCACACACATATATATATATATATATATACATACACACATATATATATATTTAATATATATATATATATATATATATACACATATATACATACAGATAATTAAGAAATGTATATGTATGTAAATACATGTATTATAGCTCTTTGCAGTTTAACACCCTGCTTATATCTCAGCCATATCTTACCTTAACAGATGGTGTAACAATGAGCAATATATTTATTATTCCTTCTAGCCTGTAATCACAAGTTAAGGAGCAGCCATCTCAAGACTGTTGTTTTCTAACTTCACAGCCACTTCAGGTGGAGTAAAATGGTTGAAAAGCCTAACCAATTACAGGAAAGTTAGTGTTTGTGCAATGCTAATGTTTAAAGGCAGATGCCCCTTTGCAAGCCTATTTGAATACTTGCCTGCAAGCTCATTAATAAAAGGAGACCTAGGTGTCTATCTATATGTAAGTCCTTTTGGGGGTTAAAGTCCCATAATGGAGCTACAAATATTAATGTTTTCTAAATAGGAAATGGCCGATGACTGGTGTTTAAATGTGACTGCATGATTGGTTTGCTGACCGTGTTGTGCTCAGGAGAGCATGTAATATGTGTTTTATTAATTCATTGTTTATAATAACTTACCTACTAATTTACCTGTTCTTTGTGGTTCTATGGCTGGATCGAGATTCATACATTTTGTTTCTTTTCAGTGTATTTCTTTTAAGAATACTGGAAAACATACGTATGATTTTATTTTTAAATTAGTTTCTGTAATGAATATAGACTTCGTATTTATTACATGCATAGAGACTCATTATAACTCACAATGCTTCCTGTGTTCCTTTGAATCATTGCAAAATTAAGTGAAGACTAAATTTAAAAACAATATAGTCCTAGAAATCTGAATTATATTTAAAAAGTTAAATATATTTCTTAGTTGTGAAATACATATTATCCGTAGTGCCCTTGAAGTCTGCTTTCAAATAAAATAATTACAGTTGGAGATGTTTAATATTGGCAGACGCATTTCAGTAGTAAAAAGCTATCTTTTTTGAACTGCTTTTTTTGGCAGCATATTTAAATTACAACTAAAATGATGCAGTGTAATATATTGAGTCAATTTCTTTTTACAGTTTGCAGGTGTTTTTCCCACCTGGTAGTTTTGCTTAGTAAAACATAAGTTTGTCTATTAAAGAAAATTACACAAATATTTTTTGATATCTATTTTTGCATCACATTATATATACAGAGCACTCTCACATTTTCCATTTGTTACCTAAGACATTTAAACTGACCACAATAAATCTTTGTTTAATATACAAATAGTACAGAAATTCCAAATCCCATGTGACACAAAATCTGTACATAAGCGATACATCCCTTCTTAATTGTCACCTACTTAAGACTAACTACTATGGGATTACACTATTCTGGGCCCTCTACTTCATCACAGGTATCTTGCTGCAACAGGTATCTTCCCTAGAGAATATAAGACAGAAGCAGAGCTGGAAAATTGGAAGGAAACCCTGATAGTGTTTATTAATTATCAACAGAACTAAACTCTGTAAAGAAGCTGGAACTTCCAAGCTGCAGCTCCCTATCATAAACCCCAAAGTATAAAGAGTAAAAAAAAAAACATGGGTCTTTGAACAAATGTGGAGCACTCGTACTTTCCTATCTGAAAGACACAGAAGACCTAGGATGTCTTCAGTCAACCTACCTATGAGGAAGGGGCCTTTCTAGACTAACACCAGAGAATTGTTACCCCAAACACTGTCCCAGCTGTCACTCAGTCGAGGCTTTTGACCTTTATAGGCCATGACCTCCCAACCAAGAAAGAGACAGCATTAAAACTCTGACCTAGTTTAATGAGATAGAGAGAAAGCAAATTTTAAGTGAAGTCCAAAAATTGTAAAAGGCCAAAATCAATATGCACTAGTTTGACTGTTTTAAGATAGTACACTTCAATGTTAAACCCCGTTGCCTTCAAATAAGGTCAGTTTTAATTAGAAAGTTAGGCTGGACTGATATCCATGTATCTACTGGCAATTAAAAAACTGTTGTGTAGGTGTTTCTACTGACATGGGTTTGCCCTGGACATTTGTGCAACAACACAGCCTACCTGTGGTAATCAACTGACATCTACAGAGTAGATTCCTTTTAGAAAAACTTGTGAATTTATTTACTTATTTTTTTTAAAGTGCAGTAGGCTCACGTGCACACTCCTAAGCCTTGCTAACGGGCTAGATTTAGAGTTTTGTCGGTAACGACCGAAAAGCTAATGCTGGCTTTTTTCTGGCCGCACCATAAAAATAACTCTGGTATTGAGAGTCCACATAAAGGCTGCGTTAGGCTCCAAAAAAGGAGCGTAGAGCATATTTAACGCAACTTCAACTCTCGATACCAGAGTTGCTTACGCAAGCGGCCAGCCTCAAAAACGTGCTTGTGCACGATTCCCCCATAGGAAACAATGGGGCTGTTTGAGCTGAAAAAAAACCTAACACCTGCAAAAAAGCCGCGTTCAGATCCTAACGCAGCACCATTGTTTCCTATGGGGAAACACTTCCTAAGTCTGCACCTAACACTCTAACATGTACCCTGAGTCTAAACACCCCTAACCTTACACTTATTAACCCCTAATCTGCCACCCCCGCTATCGCTGACCCCTGCATATTATTATTAACCCCTAATCTGCCGCTTCGTAAACCGCCGCTACTTACATTATCCCTATGTACTCCTAATCTGCTGTCCTAACATCGCCGACCCCTATATTATATTTATTAACCCCTAATCTGCCCCCCACAACATCGCCTCCACCTGCCTACACTTATTAACCCCTAATCTGCCGAGCGGACCGCACCGCTATTATTATAAAGTTATTAACCCCTAATCCGCCTCACTAACCCTATAATAAATAGTATTAACCCCTAATCTGCCCTCCCTAACATCGCCGACACCTAACTTCAATTATTAACCCCTAATCTGCCGACTTGAGCTCACCGCTATTCTAATAAATGTATTAACCCCTAAAGCTAAGTCTAACCCTAACACTAACACCCCCCTAAATTAAATATAATTTTAATCTAATGAAATTAATTAACTCTTATTAAATAAATTATTCCTATTTAAAGCTAAATACTTACCTGTAAAATAAATCCTAATATAGCTACAATATAAATTATAATTATATTATAGCTATTTTAGGATTAATATTTATTTTACAGGTAACTTTGTATTTATTTTAACCAGGTACAATAGCTATTAAATAGTTAAGAACTATTTAATAGCTAAAATAGTTAAAATAATTACAAATTTACCTGTAAAATAAATCCTAACCTAAGTTACAATTAAACCTAACACTACACTATCAATAAATTAATTAAATAAAATACCTACAATTACCTACAATTAAACCTAACACTACACTATCAATAAATTATTGATCAGCCAATCGGATTGAACTTGATTCTGATTGGCTGATTCCATCAGCCAATCAGAATATTCCTACCTTAATTCCAATTGGCTGATAGAATCCTATCAGCCAATCGGAATTCGAGGGACGCCATCTTGGATGACGTCATTTAAAGGAACCGTCATTCGTTGTTCAGTCGTCGGCCAGGATGGATGTTCCGCGTCGAAGGTCTTCAGGATCCTGCTGCTCCGCTCCGGATGGATGACGATAGAAGATCCCGCTTGGATGAAGACTTCAATCGGATGGAAGACCTCTTCTGCCCCGCTTGGATGAAGACTTCTATCGGATGGAGGACCTCTTCTTGCTCCGCTTGGATCAAGACTTCGGACCCTCTTCTGGACCGATCGCTGAACCCGGTGAGGTGAAGACAAGGTAGGGAGATCTTCAGGGGCTTAGTGTTACGTTTATTTAAGGGGGGTTTGGGTTAGATTAGGGGTATGTGGGTGGTGGGTTATAATGTTGGAGGGGGTATTGTATGTTTTTTTTTACAGGCAAAAGAGCTGAACTTCTTGGGGCATGCCCCGCAAAGGGCCCTGTTCAGGGCTGGTAAGGTAAAAGAGCTTTGAACTTTAGTAATCCAGAATAGGGTAGGGCATTTTTTTATTTTGGGGGGCTTTGTTATTTTATTAGGGGGCTTAGAGTAGGTGTAATTAGTTTAAAATTGTTGTAATATTTTTCTTATGTTTGTAAATATTTTTTTATTTTTTGTAACTTAGTTCTTTTTTATTTTTTGTACTTTAGTTAGTTTATTTCATTGTAGTTATTTGTAGGTATTGTATTTAATTAATTAATTTATTGATAGTGTAGTGTTAGGTTTAATTGTAGGTAATTGTAGGTATTTTATTTAATTAATTTATTGATAGTGTAGTGTTAGGTTTAATTGTAACTTAGGTTAGGATTTATTTTACAGGTAAATTTGTAATTATTTTAACTATTTTAGCTATTAAATAGTTCTTAACTATTTAATAGCTATTGTACCTGGTTAAAATAAATACAAAGTTACCTGTAAAATAAATATTAATCCTAAAATAGCTATAATATAATTATAATTTATATTGTAGCTATATTAGGATTTATTTTACAGGTATTTAGCTTTAAATAGGAATAATTTATTTAATAAGAGTTAATTAATTTCGTTAGATAAAAATTATATTTAACTTAGGGGGGTGTTAGTGTTAGGGTTAGACTTAGCTTTAGGGGTTAATACATTTATTAGAATAGCGGTGAGCTCCAGTCAGCAGATTAGGGGTTAATAATTGAAGTTAGGTGTCGGCGATGTTAGGGAGGGCAGATTAGGGGTTAATACTATTTATTATAGGGTTAGTGAGGCGGATTAGGGGTTAATAACTATAATAATAGTGGTGCGGTCCGCTCGGCAGATTAGGGGTTAATAAGTGTAGGCAGGTGGAGGCGACGTTGAGGGGGCAGATTAGGGGTTAAAAAATCGAGTGGCGGCGATGTGGGGGGGCCTCGGTTTAGGGGTGCATAGGTAGTTTATGGGTGTTAGTGTACTTTAGAGTACAGTAGTTAAGAGGTTTATGAACCGGCGTTAGCCCAGAAAGCTCTTAACTACTGACTTTTTTCTGCGGCTGGAGTTTTGTCGTTAGATTTCTAACGCTTACTTCAGCCACAACTCTAAATACTGGAGTTATAAAAATCCCATTGAAAAGATAGGATACGCAATTGACGTAAGGGGATCTGCGGTATGGAAAAGTCGAGGCTGAAAAGTGAGCGTTAGACCCTTTTTTGAGTGACTCCAAATACCGGAGGTAGCCTAAAACCAGCGTTAGGAGCCTCTAACGCTGGTTTTCACGGCTACCGCCAAACTCCAAATCTAGGCCTAAGTATACTCAATGAAAAGGAACTTCATTTTAACATAGGATACCAAACAAAAGAGGTACATATGATCAAATAAGTAAACTTTAATGTTTTTAAAAATATTGTAGTTATGGCAAAGGATGTGCATTTGGAGTATTTGGGCAATCGGAAATAAATACTGCTCTGAAAATTGACGAATGGGGTTTGCTGATACCTTCTTTTGCATTCTGATCAGCCCAAATGCTACCGAATATACATTCCCTAGCTATTGCTTTATATGTCCCTTTAAATACCTCTGCTAGAAGCAGTGGAGATTTTAAATCTTTTCCCTATTTTTGGCCCATAAGGGGATTGGTTAGACACTACTAATCTATATGATGTGTACTGCTTATTGGAAAGGAATAAATATATAAAGTCCAGCTGAATATTGGTACAGATGTAGTAACAGAAACATTAATCTGTAGTGCTAAATCTCTCTAGGGCACTTGCAAAGACCGACACATAAGTTGAATTGATGTGTGTCACTATATGTAATTTTGTTACTCTTTATCTTTTATAATCAACTCTATTTCTCAATATTATTTCCATCATTTTCAATATATTCAAGAAAACATATATATGGGACTACAAATAATGAAGTTTCTTACCATGTCACTCATTTTCAAAGGCCCCCCCTCCATTAAATTGTGTTTTTTTTTTATGAGAAAGAATACAAATTTAAAAAAAAACAAAAAAAAAAAACTCCAAGTAAATTGGCAGCTAGCAAAGTACATTTATTTTTTCCAAGTGAGGGACGTGATCCATAACCTCACATCCATCATAATATATGAAAGCACAACTCAGTCTTGTATAGCAAGAAATAGAATCTTTCATATAAGAAGATTGTTATTCAACCTAACCTATTCCCCTCGATTGTTCCGGATCTATGTGCCTATCAGTGCATGCCGTATGCACATGCTATAGTGTTCTGAAAAATTGGAACGGTATTGGAGACAGAATGAACTGGACATTATTGTATTTCATAGAAAATGATATATGTTTCCAAACCATGAGTTACTTATTAAATGGTCATTCACTGGAAACAAAAAAATCTAAAATGTTTGCCATGTTTAGTGAACCCTTGCAAAATAGAAGCATAATAGAATATTGGAAGATATTTGCCATTTTCGGAACAGGTTTGCATTCATTGAATTCCAGTTTCCTTTTAAATTGCATTATAGGGGTCATAAAGATGAACATCTATAAATCATTGAAAAATCATCAAATAGTTTTGGGGTAATTGATGAAAAAAGGGCCCCCATTTACTAAGCAGTGAAGGTTGCTTTGAGCAGTTGCCTCATGTACGCATACATTTTTTAACCCACTTTCCAATTTGCTTTTACTTATCAAATTTGCTTTGTTCTTTTGATGTTCTTTGCTGAATGCTAAACTAGGTAGTATTATATTCTAATTTCTATGCCCTTGAAGGCTGCCTCTTATCTCAGTAAATGTTGATAGGTTTTTACAGTTAGACAGTGCTAGTTCATGTGTGCCATGTAGATAATATATATATATATATATATATATATACTTTTTACCTCTGTGATTACCTTGTCTCTAATCCTCTGCAGACTGTCCCTTGTCTCAGTTCTTTTGACAAAACTTGTATTTTAGCCAATCAGTGCTGACTCAAAATAACTCCGAGGGGGGGGGGGGCACACTGTTATCTCTATGGTACACACTAGCACTTGATCTAACTGTCAAAAACTGTCAAAATGCACTGAGACAAGAGGCGGCCTTCAAGGATTTAGAAATCAGCATATGAGCCTACCTAGGTTTAGCTTTCAACAAAGAATACCAAGAGTACAAAGCAACTTTTATAATAAATGCAAATTGGAAAGTTGTTTAAAATTGCATGCCCCTATCTGATTCATGAAGTATCATTTTGACTTGACTGTGCCTTTAACTCCAGTGAGGTCAGAGGCTGGTGAGCCACTGTACCCCCAACAGGGCAGGTTTTCAATATAGCTGAACCAGTGCACATGTGACATAATAAGCTGATGGGTGAGAGCAGGTTAGTAACCATGGTGTTACTAATTAGCTGATTACTTCACCTGTGCACCAGTTCAGCTATAATGAAAACCTGGCCTGCAAGGGGTACTTGAGAAACCGTTTGTTGGGAAATACTGCACTAAAGCATCAGCTCATCTGCAATGTTGATTACTAGCAAATAAAAACATGTAGTAAAGTAATATGTATATCTCAAATACAGCCTCCAATACCAGCAGATAAAAACCATATAGTAAAGTAATGCAAATATCTCAAATTTAGCTCCAATACCAGCAGATAAAAGTCATGTAGTAATGTAATGCATTTTATCATGTACAGCTCCAATGCCTGCAGATAAAGCATTGTACTAATGTAATGTATATCTCAAATTCAGCTCCATTATAGCAGATAAAGCATGTAGTAAGTAAACTAATACGTAAATCTCAAATTCAGCTCCAATATCAGCAGATAAAAGCATGTATTGATGAAATGCATATATCTCAAATACAGATCCAATAAAAGCAGATAAAACCATATAGTAAAGTAATCAATATATCTCAAAATATGTGTATATATAAATGTATTGGGTACTTGCAAAGTGCTGCTAATCACCCCGTAAGGGGCTCAAGGTATGCTCATTTTATAAACCTCGGAAGGATGAAAGGCTGAGTGGACCTCCCTGGGGATTGAACCTTCAACCCTTGGGTTGCTACAGAGCTCAGCCACAGTGCCTTAGCATGCTAACCTTATCTGTCCAGCTATATATGTTGGGGTACATATATACACAGGCATAGACACACTAACACTTACTTAAACAAACATAGACACACTAAAATAGATATTTGGTAAGTATAAAACTGTGTAAATGACTTCCCTTAAAAGAGATTGCTGCCTGCCCTGGTCCTCCTTAAACCATATGTTCAAAGTGTAGATATGGTCTGGCGGCGCTGCGTTCCTTCAGGAATCATAGCCACACACTAACACATACACATTATTAGAGACACTCACACTGAGAAACACAGACACACACTTACACCTACACACCCCAGAAACACTAACACACACAAAGATACATTAACACAGACCACACCACACACAGAAACATTAACACAGACATACACACACAGAAACACCTAACACAGATATACACTAACACTACACACACCAGAGAGCCACTAACACTGACACACACAAGCTTATATATAAAGACAGACACACAGACACCTAACACGACACACATTGATACAGACATGCATACAGAAACACTAACACAGGACACACACTAACACTACACACACACTAACACACACGCACAGAAGAAAACAGAAACAAAGACAGTGGGAACTACAGTATAAGAAACTAAGCAGGTTAATGTTTGCAAGCCCATTGGAGAGTATCAATTCCAGGTTTATGAAGTGTTTAAGAAGATCTTTAAATAGTAGCTAGTTAAAAACCCAGTTTGGGACCGATTTTTTAAAATAAAGCTTAAAATGACTGAATTTTGAGGCCTACGGTTTTGATTAGAGTCTTTCATGTGCAATACACCATTACAAAAAGTATAACTATTGAATACTGGAGTACACAAGTAAATGAGCAGTGCTAACACACAACTTCATCCATTCTATGAGTTTTAAACTATTTGGCAGGACATCTTATAAATTTAAAAAAGGAAAACTGATATTTCCAGTGAAACATATTTTCAATTTCTATTATAAACTATGGACCTCATTTACTACAGTCACAAATAAGCCAAACATAAGAATTACAGCATAAGATGTATAGCCTAGAGACCAGACAAAATTCGTTTGAGTTAGCATCAGGGGAGGACTAGCAACTTTGGGGCCAGGGAGCAAGTACAGTGCCCAGGTAATGCAACATTATAAAAACAAAAAAAGTAGCATGCTCATGATAAGACTCCTGGCCCTGCGGCTCATGTGACCATCAGACCTCAGATCAGGCACCTTGTCCTGCAGCTGGCCTATCAGACATATACTGGCATCAAACATGTGGCCCTGCAAGTCCGCTGTTACTCATCAGGCAGCTAGCCTCACAACCGATCTGTCAGCTATAGACACACCTCAAATCCGACTCCTAGACCTAGAGGGGTGGAAGAGAAAAGAGGAAGAATGAAAGAGAGGGGAAACATTGGAAGGGAGAGAGACAGATAAGGGGTAGACAGTGGAGAGATAGAGAGGGGGTGAGAGAGCGTAGAAAGGGTAGGGTGAAAAACTATACCATAGTCTTAGGGAAATGAAAATGAAATTGCTTGCACTGGAGTTAATATGGATGATAGAGAAGCTGCAGGGCCTGCCGGTGGTTTTGTGACTGAGTGTCACTGTCCTCACCTGTCTGATTCAGTAACACAGTACAACAAGATTTCACAGTTCAGTCAATAGGAGTTAAAGAGAGAGAGAGTTGTTGGTATATATTAAAATATCATTTTATTAAATTCGTTAAAACAGACCTGGCACAGCACATAGAAATCTCCACTGCTGACGCGTTTCCTGCCTCACGGGCAGTTCATCAGAGCATACAGAGATCACCTGAAGCTGCTGTTTAAACACACAGGTAAACCCACAAGGTCCAATCACATTTTCGCTAGGTGTTAGTAGAAAACACCCACTCTTTAACCCATTCATTACCATTGATGTATTACACATTGTTTATATATGACCGAGCCGGTGGGGTACCTGAGGTGTAACAGCGCAAACATAGAAATACAAAGTGTGAACAATTTAATCTAAAATTTTAGTAAATATAATAAAACTTGCTTGGGAACAATTTAGATCTTAGCCAATAACATGCAAAAGTTAGGCCTATGTTTAAACATTGCTGTAACGTTGTTTAAAGTTAATGATAATAAAGATGAGTTAGCCCATAGCCGTTTACGATATATAAGATAAATGCAAAATATTGTCTAAGGGTCATCATCAAGATCGAAAGATAACTAAATGGTTTTAAACAAATAGACCAGCAATCCTAGTTTTTAACTATAGCATCAAGAAAAGTACATAAGAAAGATACATTATGATTCTGGATATGAAAGACACCGAATTAAGGGTTACAAATGTTAGGTAATATTTGTAAAATATTAGATAGGCCAACATAATAATTAAATAAGCACCTATATTTCTAGAGTATTTTAAATATTTGGTGCAAATATTTTTGTGTGTATATTAGCTCCTATCTATGAACAGTTTGACATCGCTAATTTTATTGATCCCTAATGGATGACCCGTTTTTAAAGTATGAATCCAAAAAATTTCCCTTTTCGATAAAGCTTGATATCTATCTCCTCCTCTAGCTCCCAATGTGACTTGCTCAATCCCTTGAAAAAGAAAGTGAGCAAGTCTGTTGGTATGTTCAAAGAAGTGTTTGGCAACTGGAGTCTTTGGAACTTCTGCTTCCAATGACAACAGATGCTCTCTTATTCGATCTTTGAGATTCCTTGAGGTAAGGCCAATATATTGAAAATTACAAAATGAGCAAGTTATAAGATAAACTATGTAAGTGGAATTACAGTTAATGGATTCTCTTATTTTATAGGACCTCCCTGTCTGCATAGATTAACGATAAACATAGGAGAGAGAGATTTGAACAGGTACTTAAAGGCACAGCACATAATAAGAACAAACCTGACTTGGGAACCTTTTTTGCCAATAAAGAAAAGACACATATCAAAGAACTCAAACTCTGGTGGGATATAGAATTTTTAGAACAATATCTTGAAGAAAAAAGAATTCCCAGAGGTTTGAGAATGAAAAAGTTTCCGGCATTTCACAGGGAATTCCCAGAGTTTATGTTAACATGGAATGAATCTCTGTCAGATTGCTCCCTGATATTAATGGAGAAACTGGTGAAGTTTAAAAAGGAACAAAGAGAAAATATACTAGTTGAAATTGAATCAATGGACAAACAATTGGAGTGCTTTAAGGATGATGAAAAATTAATACCTTATCAAAATCAATTGGATGAGACTTTGGAGAAATTGAGTGTGGAGCTATCTGACCACAAATATAAAAAATATCAAAGAGACTGCAAAGATTACGAACTGGGTATAGTATATAGCTGGAACACTGAGAGGAAGATGCAAAGAAATAAGAATAACAAGCAGAAGAATTTCAATAAAATCAAGAATAAAGATAAGAACCAAAAAAAAGTCACTTTTTCAAGTTTTGAAAGCACAGCAGGCTTAAGTGAAACTAACACAAGCTCCGCCTCAGTAACAGCAACAGATCCAGCTGTACCAAACAACTTCAACACCCATTAGAATACATGCAGACCCTGATTCAAGACTAGAGCTAAGCCAAAAAACGGGGAGAGTCCAGGTGATCAATACAAAAGAAAAACCAAAAGAAACACCAGAGGAGAATCAAGTACCGGGACCAGTGATACCCAGGTATCCAAGTCGACGCACACAGTGGAAGAGAAAAACAACCCCAAAACGACAAATAATCAATTTGTCATCAACTATATTGGATCCCAACAAAGTCTCGGTTCTTAGCAAAGGACTGGGTTTTTTCACCAACTAGGGACTTCAATTTATTTGAACAATGTTGGAACATTAATAAATTTGTCCGTAAAATAACTTTAACTAAAGACTTTAAAAATTTGGATACTGATGATCAACCCTGTGGCACACAGATATGACACAGTACAGTGAATGACACATGTAATTTCAAAGATCTTTGTGACATAGTGTCTTTAAGTGAGCTACAGGATGCAGACATGAATAATGGCAGATATACAAAACAATGTTTACTTAAAGATTGGAAAACCTAGTGTTTTTTATCCAGTGAATGCTAGAAATGATGTCATTGAGCCTCTTCCATTCTGTTTTGGAACAAGATCTTATATCTTTGTCAGAGAAACGTAATTGATAATGATAAGTCAGGTAAACACAACTTATAAGAATTTAAGTAACAAAGAGAACACAGGCATTAATGAGGTTGAAAAACAACAAAGATATAGTGATTGTTGACTCAGACAAAGGGGCTCCATTGTAGTCTTGAATAGTACTGACTATCTAAAAGAAGCCTACAGGCAATTAGATGATATTGACACATATAAAAAATTGACATTTAATCCAACGAACAAATTTCAAAAAGAACTAAGACATCTCCTAGATTAGGGTTAGAGAACTCAATACTCACAACCAAAACATGGTGATTTTGTTTTTGTTGAGAACCCAAGAGTACCGGTTTTTCAAATTTTTACCAAAAATACACAAATCTTTGGTTAATCCCCCCAGGGAGACCAATCATTTCTGCGATTGGCTCCCTGGGAGAAAAACTGGGCCAATGGGTAGATGCCCAATTGCAACCATTGTGCAATCGCTACCTGGGAGTTCTTAGAGATACCACAACATCTGATTAGGTTAATTCAAGATTTTAAATGGAAAAAGGGTTTTCTATTTGTCACTTTAGAGGTAACCTCACTTTATTCCTGCATTCCACACAATCTGGGAATATATGCTATGAAAAAATGCTGGAAAGATATTCTGGATATGATGCTGAATTAATAGAATTTATTCCTAATGGCTACAACTTTTCTATTTGAACAGAACTTTTTCATCTTCAATGGAGAATTTTTTGTCCAACTCAGGGGTTACTGCGATGGGGGAAAAAATTTGCCCCCTCGTATGCCTAATCTCTATCTCGCAATTTTGAAATTTTGAAGATATTCAGTGAGGAATAACACCTATCATAATAATAAGATGTATACCAGGTATATAGATGATATTTTACTGGTGTGGGGAGGGCTCTGAGGCAGAATTAAATAATTTTATAGATTATATTAATTTCAATGATGGGAATCTTAAGTTTACCTTCAGTGCCTCCCACACCAGCATTGCTTATCTTGATATACACTACTAAGAAATGATGGGTCAAACAGTATTTACAGAAGTATATAGAAAGAAATAAGTAGGCAATACTATTCTCGAGGCAGACTCCTCCCACCCTAAACACTTTAAAAAAAAGGGATACCAAAAGGCCAATATATTAGACTTAGACGTAATTGTACTAACCTAAGTGATTATTGGAAACATGCCAATGATCTGACAGAACGCCTGGTAGCTAGAGGTTACAACTTGGAAGATTTGAAAAAACAGTCTCTCTTAGTATCAAGTTTTGATAGAAATAATTTGCTAAAAGATCGCATTAACGCTAACTCTGACCACAGATTGAAACAAAAGAAAGGTATCAATTTGTCACAAAGTTTAGGTAGACAATTTGGTGACATTTGTAAAATAATTAAAATGAGATTCGCCATTGTTTAGAGAGAGATGCTGATTTAAGATTGATTTCTGGTAATTGTAACTTTGTTGCAAGTAGGTCTGATACTATAGGCGACGAAGTAAGAAATATTTTTCCTCTAAGACCAAAACAAGGAGAGAATAGAATAAATAATAACTGGCTCCCCCACTAATATTGGTTTTCATAAGTGTGGTACCAAACCATGTAAATGCTTGTGATTATGCTCTTGTAGGTACAAGCTTTAAATCTACTGCAGACAGGGAGGTCCTATAAAATAAGAGAATCCATTAACTGTAATTCCACTTACATAGTTTATCTTATAACTTGCTCATTTTGTAATTTTCAATATATTGGCCTTACCTCAAGGAATCTCAAAGATCGAATAAGAGAGCATCTGTTGTCATTGGAAGCAGAAGTTCCAAAGACTCCAGTTGCCAAACACTTCTTTGAACATACCAACAGACTTGCTCACTTTCTTTTTCAAGGGATTGAGCAAGTCACATTGGGAGCTAGAGGAGGAGATAGATATCAAGCTTTATCGAAAAGGGAAATTTTTTGGATTCATACTTTAAAAAACGGGTCATCCATTAGGGATCAATAAAATTAGCGATGTCAAACTGTTCATAGATAGGAGCTAATATACACACAAAAATATTTGCACCAAATATTTAAAATACTCTAGAAATATAGGTGCTTATTTAATTATTATGTTGGCCCTATCTAATATTTTACAAATATTACCTAACATTTGTAACCCTTAATTCGGTGTCTTTCATATCCAGAATCATAATGTATCTTTCTTATGTGCTTTTCTTGATGCTGTAGTTAAAAACTAGGATTGCTGGTCTATTTGTTTAAAACCATTTAGTTATCTTTCGATCTTGATGATGACCCTTAGACAATATTTTGCATTTTATCTTATATATCGTAAACGGCTATGGGCTAACTCATCTTTATTATCATTAACTTTAAACAACGTTACAGCAATGTTTAAACATAGGCCTAACTTTTGCATGTTATTGGCTAAGATCTAAATTGTTCCCAAGCAAGTTTTATTATATTTACTAATATTTTAGATTAAAATGTTCACACTTTGTATTTCTATGTTTTGCGCGGTTACACCTCAGGTACCCCACCGGCTCGGTCATATATAAACAATGTGTAATACATCAATGGTAATGAATGGGTTAAAGAGGTGGGTGTTTTCTACTAACACCTAGCGAAAATGTGATTGGACCTTGTGGGTTTACCTGTGTGTTTAAACAGCAGCTTCAGGTGATCTCTGTATGCTCTGATGAACTGCCCGTGAGGGCAGGAAACGCTGTCAGCAGTGGAGATTTCTATGTGCTGTGCCAGGTCTGTTTTAACGAATTTAATAAAATGATATTTTAATATATACCAACAACTCTCTCTCTCTTTAACTCCTATTGACTGAACTGTGAAATCTTGTTGTACTTTCGTTGATGTTGAATAAGAGTTCAGGAGAGCTCTAACAGTTACAGCATAGGACAGCCTACGACACAGGCACTTACCAGTCGGACACAACAGTGAAGTGCATACAGCGTCCACCACCGGAGGATAGACGGTTTGTTAGCAAGCACACCTGAGTGATTTGCATTCACTACTAAGCTGATACTGGTCTGACCCACGTAGCTATCGATAGACACCCGGTAGTGGTAAGCACGCTGTTTATATTTCTACATCTTATGACAGTCTGAAGTATACACAATATAAATGGTTATACACCTGCAAACTCTGGCCTAGATTTGGAGTTCGGCGGTAGCCATCAAACCCAGCGTTAGAGGCTCCTAACGCTGGTTTTGGCTGCCCGCTGGTATTTGGAGTCAGTGATTAAAGGGTCTAACGCTCACTTTTCAGCCGCGACTTTTCCATACCGCAGATCCCCCTACGCCATTTGCGTATCCTATCTTTTCATTGGGATCTTTCTACGCCGGTATTTAGAGGTCGTTTCTGAAGTGAGCGTTAGAGCTCTAACGACAAAACTCCAGCCGCCTGAAAATAGCAGGAGTTAAGAGCTTTCTGGCTAACGCCGGTTCATAAAGCTCTTAACTACTGTACCCTAAAGTACACTAACACCCATAAACTACCTATGTACCCCTAAACCGAGGTCCCCCCACATCGCCGCCACTCGATTAAAATTTTTAACCCCTAATCTGCCGACCGCCACCTACATTATACTTATGTACCCCCTAATCTGCTGCCCCTAACCCCGCCGACCCCTATATTACATTTATTAACCCCTAACCTGCCCCCCACAACGTCGCCGCCAGCTACTTAAAATAATTAACCCCTAATCTTCTGACCGCAAAGCGCCGCCCACCTGCGTTATCCCTCTGTACCCCTAATCTGCTGCCCCTAAACACCGCCGACCCCTATATTATATTTATTAACCCCTAATCTGCCCCCCTCAACGTCGCCGACACCCTGCCTACACTTATTAACCCCTAATCTGCCGAGCGGACCCTGAGCGCTACTATAATAAAGTTATTAACCCTAACCCGCCTCACTAACCCTATAATAAAATAGTATTAACCCCCTAATCTGCCCTCCCTAACATCGCCCGACACCTAACTTCAATTATTAACCCCTAATCTGACGACCGGAGCTCACCGCTACTATAATAAATGGATTAACCTCTAAAGCTAAGTCTAACCCTAACACTAACACCCCCCTAACTTAAATATAATTTACATCTAACGAAATAAATTAACTCTTATTAAATAAATGATTCCTATTTAAAGCTAAATACTTACCTGTAAAATAAATCCTAATATAGCTACAATATAAATTATAATTATATTATAGCTATTTTAGGATTAATATTTATTTTACAGGCAACTTTGTAATTATTTTAACCAGGTACAATAGCTATTAAATAGTTAAGAACTATTTAATAGTTAACCTAGTTAAAATAATAACAAATTTACCTGTAAAATAAATCCTAACCTAAGATATAATTAAACCTAACACTACCCTATCAATAAATTAATTAATAAACTACCTACAATTACCTACAATTAACCTAACACTACACTATCAATAAATTAATTAAACACAATTCCTACAAATAAATACAATTAAATAAACTAGCTAAAGTACAAAAAATAAAAAAGAACTAAGTTACAAAAAATAAAAAAATATTTACAAACATAAGAAAAATATTACAACAATTTTAAACTAATTACACCTACTCTAAGCCCCCTAATAAAATAACAAACACCCCCAAAATAAAAAATTCCCTACCCTATTCTAAATTAAAAAAGTTACAAGCTCTTTTACCTTACCAGCCCTGAACAGGGCCCTTTGCGGGGCATGCCCCAAGAATTTCAGCTCTTTTGCCTGTAAAAGAATAATTACAATACCCCCCCCCCAACATTACAACCCACCACCCACATACCCCTAATCTAACACAAACCCCCCTTAAATAAACCTAACACTAAGCCCCTGAAGATCTTCCTACCTTGTCTTCCACCATCCAGGTTCACCGATCCGTCCTGAAGAGCTCCTCCGATGTCCTGATCCAAGCCAAGCGGGGGGCTGAAGAGGTCCATGATCCGGTCAAAGTCTTCATCCAAGCGGGGCAGAAGAGGATCTTCCATCCGATTGAAGTCATCATCCAGGCGGCATCTTCTATGGTCTTCCATCCGGAGCGAAGCGGCAGGATCCTGAAGACCTCCAGCGCGGAACATCCATCCGGACGACGACTGAACGACGAATGACTGTTCCTTTAAGGGACGTCATCCAAGATGGCGTCCTCGAATTCCGATGGCTGATAGGATTCTATCAGCGAATCGGAATTAAGGTAGGAATTTTCTGATTGGCTGATGGAATCAGCCAATCAGAATCAAGTTCAATCCGATTGGCTGATCCAATCAGCCAATCAGATTGAGCTCGCATTCTATTGCTGTTCCGATCAGCCAATAGAAATGCGAGCTCAATCTGATTGGCTGATTGGATCAGCCAATCGGATTGAACTAGATTCTGATTGGCTGATTCCATCAGCCAATCAGAAAATTCCTACCTTAATTCCGATTGGCTGATAGAATCCTATCAGCCAATCGGAATTCGAGGGACGCCATCTTGGATGACGTCCCTTAAAGGAACAGTCATTCGTTCGTTCAGTCGTCGGTCCGGATGGATGTTCCGCGCTGGAGGTCTTCAGGATCCTGCCCCTTCGCTCCGGATGGAAGACCATAGAAGATGCCGCCTGGATGATGACTTCAATCGGATGGAAGATCCTCTTCTGCCCCGCTTGGATGAAGACTTTGACCGGAATCATGGACCTCTTCAGCCCCCGCTTGGGCTTGGATCAGGACATCGGAGGAGCTCTTCAGGACGGATCGGTGAACCTGGATGGTGAAGACAAGATAGGAAGATCTTCAGGGGCTTAGTGTTAGGTTTATTTAAGGGGGGTTTGTGTTAGATTAGGGGTATGTGGGTGGTGGGTTGTAATGTTGGGGGGGGGGGTATTGTATTTATTCTTTTACAGGCAAAAGAGCTGAAATTCTTGGGGCATGCCCGCAAAGGGCCCTGTTCAGGGCTGGTAAGGTAAAAGAGCTTGTAACTTTTTTAATTTAGAATAGGGTAGGGAATTTTTTATTTTGGGGGTGTTTGTTATTTTATTAGGGGGCTTAGAGTAGGTGTAATTAGTTTAAAATTGTTGTAATATTTTTCTTATGTTTGTAAATATTTTTTTTATTTTTTGTAACTTAGTTCTTTTTTATTTTTTGTACTTTAGCTAGTTTATTTAATTGTATTTATTTGTAGGAATTGTGTTTAATTAATTTATTGATAGTGTAGTGTTAGGTTAATTGTAGGTAATTGTAGGTAGTTTATTTAATTATTTATTGTAGGTAGTTAGGTTTAATTATATCTTAGGTTAGGATTTATTTTACAGGTAAATTTGTTATTATTTTAACTAGGTAACTATTAAATAGTTCTTAACTATTTAATAGCTATTGTACCTGGTTAAAATAATTACAAAGTTGCCTGTAAAATAAATATTAATCCTAAAATAGCGTATAATATAATTATAATTTATATTGTAGCTATATTAGGGTTTATTTTACAGGTAAGTATTTTAGCTTTAAATAGGAATCATTTATTTAATAAGAGTTAATTTATTTCGTTAGATGTAAATTATATTTAAGTTAGGGGGGTGTTAGTGTTAGGGTTAGACTTAGCTTTAGGGGTTAATACATTTATTAGAATAGCGGTGAGGTCCGCTCGGCAGATTAGGGGTTAATAATTGAAGGTAGGGTGTCGGCGATGTTAGGGAGGGCAGATTAGGGGTTAATACTATTTATGATAGGGTTAGTGAGGCGGGTTAGGGGTTTAATAACTTTATTTATAGTAGCGGTGCGGTCCGCTCGGCAGATTAGGGGTTAATAAGTGTAGGCAGGTGTCGGCGACGTTGAGGGGGGCAGATTAGGGGTTAATAAAATTTAATATAGGGGTCGGCGATGTTAGGGCAGCAGATTAGGGGTACATAGGGATAACGTAGGTTGCGGCGGTTTACGGAGCAGCAGATTAGGGGTTAAAAAAAATATGCAGGGGTCAGCCGATAGCGGGGGCGGCAGATTAGGGGTTACTAAGTGTAAGGTTAGGGGTGTTTAGACTCGGGGTACATGTTAGAGTGTTAGGTGCAGAGTTAGGAAGTGTTTCCCCATAGGAAACAATGGGGCTGCGTTAGGAGCTGAACGCTGCTTTTTTGCAGGTGTTAGGTTTTTTTTCAGCTCAAACAGCCCCATTGTTTCCTATGGGAGAATCGTGCACGAGCACGTTTTTGAGGCTGGCCGCGTCCGTAGCAACTCTGGTATCGAGAGTTGCATTTGCGGTAAAAATGCTCTACGCTCCTTTTTGGAGCCTAATGCAGCATTTGTTTTGAACTCTCGATACCAGAGTTAAATTTATGGTGCGGCCAGGAAAAAAGCCCCGCGAGCGTTAACAGCCCTTTTTTACCGCCAAACTCCAAATCTAGGCCTCTGTGATTTCCGCATTTGTTGGGACCTCGTTATGAGGAATAGTTCACAAGAGTTATATGAACACTATTAGTACACTGTATTAGTAAGCACAAAATTTTGAATCATTGATTCAGTAACACACACTGGTAACTCAGGAGTCACTTCGCTTTGAAAAACAAGATTTTTCGCAAATCGCATGCACTGAGCTCAGTCTCAGTCGTCTCACTCACTGCTGGTAATGGCTAATGGCTCTCAGAGAGTCCTGACTGTCCTCACCTTCACACATGACTCGTCTCACTCCGCTCGCTGTCAGCTCTCTCTTCCAGTTGACAGACCCATATTACATGTTACTTTTTTATTAGGATGGCCTTATGCATGTCCAATCAAGTCTACCCATATTACATGTTACTGTTTTCTTAGGATAGCCATATGCATGTCCCATCAAGTCTACACATATTACATGTTACTGTTTTGTTAGGATAGCCTTATGCATGTCCCATCAAGTCTACACATATTACATGTTACTGTTTTCTTAGGATAGCCTTATGTACTTATGTATGTCCCATCAAGTCTATACATTTTACATGTTACTGTTTTCTTAAGATAGCATTATGCATGTCCCATCAAGTCTACACATATTACATATTACTTTTTTATTAGGATAGCCTTATGCATGTCCCAACAAGTCTACACATATTACATGTTACAGTTTTCTTAGGATAGCCTTATGCATGTCCCATCAAGTCTACTCATATGACTGTCCTCACCCTCACACGTTACTCGTCTCACTCCGCTCGCTGTCGTCTCTCTCTTTCCGCCGATCAGCCAATAGAATGCGAGCTAATTCTGATTGGCTGATCCAATCAGCCAATCGGATTGAACTTGAATCTGATTGGCTGATTCCATCAGCCAATCAGAATTTTCCTACCTTAATTCCGATTGGCTGATAGAATCCTATCAGCCAATCGGAATTCGAGGGACGCCATCTTGGATGACGTCCCTTAAAGGAACCTTCATTCTTCAGTTGGACGTCGGAAGAAGAGGATGGATATGCGCTGTAGGTCTTCAAGATGGAGCCGTTCGTCATCGGATGAAGATAGAAGATGCCGCTTGGATCAAGATGGTTGCCGGTCCGGATCTCCTCTTCTTCCCGGGTAGAATGAAGACTTTGGAGCCTCTTCTGGACCTCTTCAGTCGCCGCTTGATAGAAGACTTCAGCCGGATTATGGATCGCCAGCCCCCGCTTGGGCATGGATGAAGACTTCGGAGGCTTGGATCAAGATTTCGGAAGACGGATCGGTGAACCTGGCATGGTGAAGATAAGGTAGGAAGATCTTCAGGGGCTTAGTGTTAGGTTTATTTAAGGGGGGTTTGGGTTAGATTAGGGGTATGTGGGTGGTGGGTGTAATGTTGGGGGGGTATTGTATGTTTTTTTTTACAGGCAAAAGAGCTGAATTATTTGGGGCATGCCCGCAAATGGCCCTTTTCAGGGCTGGTAAGGTAAAAGAGCTTTGAACTTTTTTAATTTAGAATAGGGTAGGGCATTTTTTTATTTTGGGGGTCTGTTATTTTATTAAGGGGCTTAGAGTAGGTGTAATTAGTTTAAAATTGTTGTAATATTTTTCTAATGTTTGTAAATATTTTTTTATTTTTTGTAACTTAGTTCCTTTTTATTTTTTGTACTTTAGTTAGTTTATTTAATTGTAGTTATTTGTAGGTATTGTATTTAATTAATTTATTGATAGTGTAGTGCTAGGTTTAATTGTAACTTAGGTTAGGATTTATTTTACAGGTAATTTTGTAATTATTTTAACTATTTTAGCTATTAATTAGTTAATAACTATTTAATAGCTATTGTACCTGGTTAAAATAAATACAAAGTTGCCTGTAAAATAAATATTAATCCTAAAATAGCTACAATATAATTATTCGTTATATTGTAGCTATATTAGGGTTTATTTTACAGGTAAGTATTTAGCTTTAAATATGAATAATTTATTTAATAAGAGTTAATTTATTTCGTTAGATTTAAATTATATTTAACTTAGGGGGGTGTTAGTGTTAGGGTTAGACTTAGCTTTAGGGGTTAATCCATTTATTAGAGTAGCGGCGAGATCGGCAGATTAGGGGTTAATTATTGTAGGTAGCTGGTGGCGACGTTGTGGGGGGCAGATTAGGGGTTAATAAATATAATTTAGGGGTCGGCGGTGTTAGGGGCAGCAGATTAGGGGTACATAGGGATAACGTAGGTTGCGGCGGTGTACGGAGCGGCAGATTAGGGGTTAATAATAAAATGCAGGGGTCAGCAATAGCGGGGGCGGCAGATTAGAGGTTAATTAGTGTAAGGTTAGGGGTGTTTAGACTTGGGGTACATGTTAGGGTGTTAGGTGCAGACTTAGGAAGTGTTTCCCCATAGGAAACAATGGGGCTGCGTTAGGAGCTGAACGCTGCTTTTTTTTTTTTTCAGCTCAAACTGTCCCATTGTTTCCTATGGGGGAATCATGCACGAGCACGTTTTTGAAGCTGGCCGCGTCCGTAAGCACTGCTGGTATTAAGAGTTGCAGTTGCGGTAAATATGCTATACGCTTCTTTTTTGGAGCCTAACGCAGCCCTTCTGTGAACTCTAAATACCAGCGGTATTTAAAAGGTGCGGGGGAAAAAAAGCATGCGTAGCTAACGCACCCCTTTGGCCGCAGAACTCTAAATCTAGCCGACAGTCAGAAAAAAACTATTCCAAAAAAGTTACAGCTTCATAGACACTCATTTACAAATGTTATCTTTTTTATTCTGTGGAGGATTCAGCATATTTCATGGTTACACACTACTAGTGAGGGAGTTGTTTCTAAAAGTGTTATGTCATTTTTTTCTCCTGTTTATTGTGTTGGAATAGCTGTTTTTGCTTATTATATCCCCAAATATACATAATATTTAAATACTGGTTATAGAAAAGGTATGTAAACAAGAAGGTTTAGAAATAATCACACTCCCAATGGGTGGTGGGAGAGAAAAATAATGCAATGTTAATTTTCCATTGTTCTAAGTATTGAAGGTAGATTTATTACATGTCTGGTGGACATGATCCACTGTAGCGGATCAATTCCGCCCCCTGCACATTTGCGGCCAATGGGCTGGTAGCAGGGGGTGTCAATCATCCCGATCATATCTTACGACCACTGCTTCTTAACTTATACTTCCAGCGAGTCTAAAGGCTAACACGGAAACAGCTGCATTCGCAGCATGTTAAATAGGCCCCTTGGTCTCACTGTGTATAGAGAGATAAGGAGGATATTGTGTAACTTCAAAGAAATAGGTTAATGAGCTCTGCCCTTTGAAACTCAAAATATTTTATGGAGTTGTGGTTTCAATTACCAGTTGTATATACAAAAATAAACCTAATTGAGCAATCTCCCATACATTGTATGCTTTGCCACTGGGATAACAAGTAATTGCAAACACATTAAGGGAACACCAATTTTACAGTATACTGTCCCTTTAAACTATAATGTGAAATATGTTCACCATTTGTTGAAGGGTTTAATAAAAATATTTTTATCTATCATTTCATATTGGAGTACTTCTACTGAACCCCCACTTCCTTTATCATGCCACAAGGGTCTAGAAGAAAAACCGCTAACCCCTCAGAGTATAGGAAATCAGTGGTAGACCACTTTAAAGTCAAACCTACTCTGGGAAAACCTGCAACCGATCCTGACACTCCACAGCAATTACTAGGGAACGGCTGTGATATGGCCGAAGCTGCTAGCATTGAGAGCAGTATCCCTGACTCTGTAGCCTCAGATATTGTCACTACCCTTACCCAAAGGATGAATTCTCTCCAAGATTCCCTTACAAAAGCTATTAAGAGCTCCACGGCGGACCTCAGGCGAGATATTGGCGTTATTAGTGAACGCATTGATGTCCTGGAAAAAAAACAAGAGGACTTAACAGTTGAACAAGGAAACTTGGCTAACCATTCTCAAGTTCTAGTTGACATGCTAGACACGGTTGAAGCCAAGATGGCGGATATGGAAGATCGTTCTCGCAGGAACAACTTAAGATTTAGAGGTGTACCTGAAGAGATTACCCCAACTGATCTTGGCAAATACCTTCTTGAACTGTGTGAAATACTCCACCCTCCAGGTTTCCCCAATGAGACCCTGATAGACAGAGCACACAGACTCCCCAGGGGGAGGAATGTCTCAGCAGAGAAACCAAGGGACGTGATTGCCAGATTCCACTATTTCACATACAAAGAACAAATCCTCAGAGCCATGTTTCTTCGCCCCACTCTACCAGCCAAATTTGCCTCTATACAAATATTTCCAGATCTGTCTCAATATACGATGCAAAAGAGAGGCACATTTTGTGAAGTGACAAAGACATTGAGACAGATGGGGATTAAATATAGGTGGGGATACCCTACTAAACTACTGATTCAAAAAGATGGACGATTCTACACAGCGGATACCCCAGACAAAGGCCTCTTCCTTCTCAAGGGATGGACCAAGTTCCCCAACCAATTTGGAGAAAATAGCTCCCTTATCCCTCAGGATACGGAACTCAACACTACCCACTCCTCTATCCTAAGACCATCTGCATTTGAATGGAGACCCCTTGCTCAGAGAAGTACCCCTTCTAAAAGACAGAACTTAGCACCTCAGCAACTATCATCAGATAGGGTAGAAGAATCCTCTGGAGATGAAGACTGATAAGTATACCCTTTGCTACTAAATGTTTTTTGTTATATTGTTTTGCAGGGGGGATGTTTTGTTTGCTCCCTAGTTGTACAACTGTGATGAAAGGGGGAATGTTAAACTACAGGACTAGAGACATTGGATCCTGATTGAAGATAAGTTTCATGGGCACATACATATTATAAGAGACTTTCTACCTCAGGAACCATGCCCCTGACTCGGCTTTAACTGTGAAAATATCTGAGTACTACATACCTTTCTTGCAATGCTTAGGTTTACTATTGCTGATAATGTAAATGCTAGAATTCTTTTTATTTCTTGCAGTGTCTACAGTTATTATGTGTTACTCTTGATATTGATTACATGCACTGTCATAAGAGACTTTCTACCTCAGGATTCATGCTCCTGTCTTGGCTTTGACTGTGAAAATGTCAGAGTAATACATACCTTTCTTGCAATGCTTAGGTTTATTTTTATCATCTCTGTTACTTGTTGCAAATTTCAGTGAATCCTATATGGAAGGTATAAATGGGGATATGCTGCAAAAACTTGGACACGCAATAAGAGACTATCCCATTTTGACCTATTGCTGATAACGAAAATGCTTGAATTTTTTTTTTTTTTTTTTTTTTTTCTTGCAATGTTTATAGTTATTATGTGCTACTCTTGACACTGATTATATGCACTGTTTATCATAACTCACAAGCCCTATGTTTATTATATGTTACATGTGTCTAGAGATTTGAAACAGGTAATTCCTGACCAATCTAACAGTCTCTATAAGAGATAAAATATTACTATCTTTGTTCCAAAGTACTTATCATTTCCCAGGACCTCAACTGCCGCACCCTATCCCCTAGACACTCATTCTTGCTTTAATAGCTCTCAGCCCATAGCACCCTACGATTATATTCAAACCTAGCATACACCCACTAGGTACTAATGGAGACACATAAGCCATTGAACATGCAAATGGGTATGTTAGTGTGGCTGTGATAGGAAGGATATGTTTCACTACATGACTAGAGCCTGTTAGCCTCAGTCAGAGAGTCTTGCTTGATAAGGCACAACTTATTAAGTCCTAAAGTAACTGCTAGAAGACAAGTCCTAAGCATGTTTGACAAAAAGGCCTTACTAGCTCCCCTCTAGTTCTCTATTGTTTATATGAGTTAATTATTCATTAAGATATATTAGTTTTGCACCTGTGAGTATAGATTAGCCTAAATATCAATAGATATCCGCATACAAGATGTGAGATCAGAACAGAAACACCTGACCTTGGCAATTAAGATACCATTATGCACTTAAATGTAGTTGGCAGGTTTTTGTTATACAGAGTGAAGCTATTATGACCCATACCAGATGTTAGATCAGAACAGGAACACCTGACCTAGGCAATAAATATACCATTATGCGCTAAAATACAGTTGGTAGGTTCTAATTACACAGAGTGAAGCTATTATGATTACTGTGATCCTACACCAGTTTCTCTCGCATTTATGATTGAAAGATATTGTTTTGATCAGATAAAGTTTTTACATGACCATCAGGACAGCAGACTGAACCATTAATATCTCATTTCTCTCTCTTTGACATTTGCACTCTCAATTATTTACAGTTAAACCCTAAGCAGGACCACCTTTCCTTCTTTCCTCATGACCTATATAATGATACTAAATTATACAGCTACACCTCGATGAATATACACAGAATAGACCCTGCCTACCAGGGACGTGACGCACATTACTGTTTCTCCTTCCCCCTCCCCCCCCCCCCTGCTCACAGACCTTGCCTCGGCCCGAAACCCATCTCCTCTCTCCTCTCCCCGATTTTCAGTTTTTATTTCTCTTTTTTTTTATTACTCTTTTGGACATCGGTTAATGCAGTCGTAGGACTGTATCTCTCCACCCTCCCCCCAAGGGTAACACCATAGCTTACCGAAAGTAAGCACAAGAACACAGATTCAATTGCACTCACTAAGTGACCCACTTTTCATATTTTCATAACTTATAAGCAGACAATAACCACCAGCTCACACTAATTACTGCTTTCAGACTACTAACAACGGCTATTTAACCCCCCTTCTTCATCTCCCCTCATCCTTTAGATCCCCCCCCCCCCCTTTTTTTTTTCTCTCTTGTTTGCGCGATGAACCCTGGTCTTAAATTTGTCTCCCTCAATACGAAGGGACTTAACTCGCCAGAGAAGCGAAGCATGGTACAAACTTACTTGAGGAAGCTCCAGTGTGATGTTTCCTTCCTTCAGGAGACGCATTAGTCTTCAACTAATACTCCAGTACTGAAATCTAAACACTTTCCGGTGGTCCTTAACTCGACCTACCATGAAAAAACCAGAGGTGTCTCAATCTGCATCAGTGCAAGAGTTGCATTCCAACCACAACATATATAAATGGATCCAGAAGGGAGGTTTCTTTTGGTGGTTTGCAGACTAAATTCACACCTCTTCACTCTAGTAAACTTGTATGCCCCTAACCAAGGTCAGATAGCCTTCCTCCGCACAATGCTGCATCTTATCGATGGCCTGAAGCAAGGCACATTAATTTTAGGAGGAGATTTTAATCTAGTCTGGGACCCCCATATGGACAAAAAAATCCTGAAAGATAGAGTTTTAGACAGCTACTCTAGGTCTACAGCTCCTAAATTTCAAAACCTGATATACCAGTCTGAGCTCTATGATGTATGGAGGGCATGTCACCCAGACTCACGAGATTACACGTATTTTTCTCCCCCTCACCGGTCATACTCGAGATTGGACTACTTCTTTGTCGACTCCTGGTCTATGAACAACATCACAAACTCCAGTATATGCAGCTGTCCATGGTCAGATCATGACGCTGTTACAATGTCTATCGACATTGAGAGATCCGTACTGGCTAGACCGTCATGGAGGCTCCCGAGGTTTCTCTGGGAGGACACCTCTTTTGTCACAGAATTGGTCGACAAGGTTGAGGAATTCTTAGACACTAACAGACCCAATCAGACTTCGCATCAAATAAGGTGGGCAGCATTAAAGGCGTACATCAGGGGATTTTGTATTGCAAAGGCTTCGAATATCAAAAAAAAATGGGGGGCCCCGCTAGGCAAGCTCACTTGCGACCTACGGGCGAAAGAAAAACAAAATAAACTAATGCCTACAGCTAGCCTATCCACTGAGATTTTGAACTTGAAATCACAGATTAAAAACCTGGAAGTGGAAAAATTTAAGCGAGCCCTTTCGAGATTCAAAATGGTTATGTACTCAAAAAGCAACAAAGCAGGCTCGATGCTTGCAAATAAACTGAAGCAGAGACTAGCTAGCTCCCGAATACCATACCTTGTCCATGAAGGACAAAAAGTACATGCCCCTGAAGACATAGGGAAGGCTTTTGCCGACTTTTATGAACGCCTGTACAACATTAACTCTCATGAGATACCCAAAGTGATGTCTCCTCCGGACATCTCCTCCTTCTTACAGAGACTAGGCCTACCCAAACTCTCAGAGGAAGACAAGGTTAAGCTAACTGAACCTATCACCGAGATGGAACTTGGAATAGCAATTAAACAGTTAAAGACTGATAAAGCCCCGGGCCCGGATGGGTTTCCGGGGCAATTGTACAAAAAATTACAAGCGCAACTCAAACCCGTACTCTGTCAAGCGTATAACGAAATCAGAACTGAAGGACAGATACTACAAGAATATCTTGAAGCAACTATAGTTGCGATCCCAAAGCCGGGTAAAGACCCGACCCTTTGTGGCAATTTCCGTCCCATTTCACTTATTAATGTAGAGACAAAATTATACTCTAAAATTCTCGCGGAAAGGCTGTCTCCCCTGCTGCCGGGATTAATCAATACAGACCAGGTCGGATTCGTGAATGGCCGGCAGGGTCCGGACAATACGAGACGACTGATTTCCGTCTTTTCTGAGGCGAAGAGACGAGCTGTCCCCCTTCTGGCCCTGTCACTAGACGCTGAAAAAGCGTTTGACAGGGTCAGATGGGAGTATATGTGGAGAGTCTTAGACACGTTTGACTTCCCACCCGAAGCCATAACCATGATTAAAGTCTTGTACTCTAATCCAAGTGCCAGAGTAAGAGGGTTGGGCTTCTGCTCTCCTCCCTTCAATATTTCTAATGGTACCAGGCAAGGCTGTCCATTATCCCCCTTACTATTTGCCCTGGTCATGGAACCATTGGCGGAACTGATTCGGATGTCACCTGTTATTGAGGGATTACCAGTAAGCACTAGTCAGGAAAAGATTGCTCTGTATGCGGACGACGTTACTCTCTTTCTCACAAACCCCCAAAGTTCAGTCCCGGCAGTTTTCACTGCCCTGGAACAGTTTAGCCTTCTGAGCTACTACAAGATAAACGTCACAAAAACAGAGGCATACAGTATCAACTTGCCCGAAGACCAACTGCTGAGCCTACGCGAAACGTATGACTTTCATTGGTCTACAACGTCCCTCAAACACCTAGGGGTTCACTTAAGTTCAGACTTAGACGTCATCCTCTCTTTAAACTTTGACGCCCTCATCATTGAGTTACGATCTTTAACACACAGATGGGATTTCAGAGAAATCTCTTGGATGGGTCGTATCGCCACGGTGAAAATGTCACTGCTTCCTAAAGCGCTGTACCTATTCCGATGTCTCCCATTGAACATCCCGCATGGCACATTACAACAAATTCACCGAATTTTCTCTAAGTATGTATGGGGGAAAAAGATACCCAGGATTGGCTACAAAACCATGCAGAGAGAGTTCTCTAAAGGTGGAGTAGCTTTTCCAAATATATTCCTTTACTATGAAGCCGCTAGACTATCACAGATCACGGCCTGGGGCCCGACTAGAGAGAAACCGAAATGGTTCAAAAAAGAGGAACTACACCTGCCTGAAGGCCTAGACTTACCAAGTATTCTCTGGGTTCATAAACACAAGCAGCTGGTAGATAGGGTTCCTAACCCCATAGTACAACAAAATGTTAAAATGTGGCATGAACTTAGACATCATAAGGAGATTGCCCCACACCCCTCACCGATTCACCAGATAAGGGGTCTTCTCTGGGATCTACCGAATATCCATCTTGAGTTTTGGATACAACACAACCTGGACATGGTGGAACACCTGTTTTCAAACGGTAAGCTTATGACAGTCCATCAAGTACTCGACTTACTAAGCGGTTCTCCTTTATGGCTCTACTTTGAGAGCTGCAGGGTACTCAGCTTACTTCGCTCCTGGAAATTTGGCACTCAGACTCTCAGACCCCATTCTAAATGGGAAGAAAGATGGCTGCTTGAGATGGGGACATGGAAGCCCCTCACATTCCACTACAAAGCCATGCTACAAGATCACTCAGAGGGCCTCCCAAGTCAAATCAAAATGTGGTGCAAGGAGTTGGCTTTAAACATATCAGATATGGAGCTGAAAGCAGCGATCGAATTGACAAAAAAAACGATCCATTGTATAACGATCTTCGAAAGTTACATGAAACTAATACTACAATGGTACAGAGTGCCCACCAAACTGTCGAGAATGTTTCCTAATGTATCTCCAGGTTGCTGGAGATTGTGCGGAAGGGTAGGCTCCAATTCTCATGTGTGGTGGTCATGCCCTAAAATAAAAGACCTATGGAAAGATGTTGAGACACTCTTGCATTCTATGAATCTGACTATACAGCTTATGCCAAGGGTGGCCCTCTTCCACATCATGGATAAAACTCTCCCCAAATGTAGCAAGCAACTGGTGATCTATGTGATGGCAGCCACCAAACTTTGCATTGCTAGAGCCTGGAAACAGGTTACCTCACCCACGATTTCGGAAGTCTGTGAGGTAATACAATACTTAGCCAACATGGAAAAATTTGCATATAGCTCGCTAGAGCGAATGGAAGTTTACTGGGCAATTTGGGGTGACTGGATTCAGATTCAGTAGACCCATATGGACTCCCGTACCGCTTTCCCTCTTCCTAGGCAGTTGGGCCAGGAGATATCGCGCACAAGTAGTTTAGCCCCCCTTTTTTTTTTTTTTTTTCTCTTCTCCCCTCTCTCCCCCACTCCCTTTCTTCATGTCTCCATCTCCACTACCGCGTTCTTTACCCTAACCCCTTCCCCTCTCCTCACCTCTTCTCACCTGAACTTCCCCACCCCCTCCCATGTGATGACTCCCTTTCTACTTACCCTATAACCTACCCCTTACTCCCAACACCACTGAATGACCATGTTAAAATAGAGACCGACAAGCTAACTGAGAAACGTGGTTATAACTGTCACTTCAACCTTATCATTACGACACTGGAGTTATACTCCGCTATCCGTGAATTCTAGGTACATTATAGACACTCCGTATTGACTGAATAGAAGCACAAATATTGCTTACAATATATATGGATGTATATAACTCTGCAATACGCCTAATTGTTATATGTTAAAGCTATGTAATTGTTTTGATGTACTTGTGGAAGGTAATTTCTTTCTTTGGTTATCTAATTGTATGTACTTTTTGTTCTTAATAAAGAAAAAATTTAAAATTTAAAAAAAAAAATATATATATATATTTTTATCATAAATATCAACTCATGAACGAACAACATTTGTGAAACTTGCCAGGCTAACGCCTTATATGTATCTTATAATACAGTAATGGACAACTTCCTAATACAGTAGGGCTGCAAATAATTATTTTAGAAGTTTTGATGGTCCCATATAAATTTGTGGCTATTAAACACTCAATGATATAGTTTAAAAAAATGTCCAGTGGCAAAAGGACCCAATTTTGGTAAGGATGAGGGACAACCTATATCTGCTGGATGCTCTTTTGTATTGTGTCCACTCATCTGAAGTCTTCTAAGCACCCATGTTAAGTTCTACTTCTACCTAGGGCCACAAAAACTGTGACACCCATTCATAGTTCTATGACCTATGGACCTCCAGTTTACATTTTCTATTAAAATGTGTCCCTTTTCTGTGTTGGAATATTTGAGTTTTTAAAACATTAGTCTAAGGGGCCGATTTATCAAATGTCTGTCCGACATGATCCACTCATTTAACATTGCCCAAGCAGTTCTGGGGAACTGCTTGTGCTATTCAGTCCCCTGCAAATTTGCAACCAATTGACCGCTTGCAGGGGGTGTCAATCAACCTGATCGTATGAGATTGGGCAGTTTGATGTCCGCAGCCTCAGAGGCAGTTAAGGAGCAATGGTCTTAAGACCACTGCTTCATAACTGCTGTTTCTGGCGAGCCTGAAGGCTCGCAATTAAACGGGGATCAGGGGCCATTCGGTCCTTGATAAATCAGCCCCACAATGTGAATATTGTGATTTGATTTCTTGAGGTCATTAATCCCAAACTAATATGTTTCTATTTCAAACAAAAATACAGCTTTCATGGAATCTAGAGCATATATACTTGCATGCAACCTGACAAGCCATTGCATTAAGATATTTTTTTTTTTTTATCAAGGTTGTGATGTAATAAAATGTATTCCCTAATTGACTGATTATGAATCAATACACTGTGGACTTTTCAACTCTGAACATTTAACCCTATATCATTTAGTGAATCTATCCCAGCAAGCATTTTACTTTATGAATAATGGAAAGACTTTTTATTGATAAACAATAATGTCCTCCATAATATTAGCAAACTTCTAAATTGCTTCTAACATTGAAATACTTCAACTTAAACCAAACAGTGTGACTGAATGATAAATTAATTTATCAAATATTAAGGGGGAAACATTAAAACAGCATTGTGTTCAATCTCTAAATAATTATTTTAGGGTAGCAACTGAATTCAATAAGTGTTATTGTTTAGTGAATTGTGTTAATATCTATAATATTTGATAACTTGATAATTTATTACAGGTAAACTAAAAATAGAAACCAACAAGAGATGATAATTTTATTAATGAATTATAATGATTAATCATTTTATTAACTTGATTTAAAGAAAACTAGTTTAAAATACATATAATACCAATTATTTAAAATAGAAATAACCAGGGAATTAACATTAAAGAAGAGTTAAAAGAATATTCCATTGCAATAAATGCAGCTGGTCACAATTATTTATAAAAACATATTAAAGATTATGAACAATTTTATCTACACAAATCCCCATAGATTTTTAACAACCTTTTTTTAATGATCAAATTACAGAAAAATGTCCATATACTTAACATTAGTATGTCCCATTTCTAGTATTCACAGTCAAAATTGTTGATAATGCTCTACACTTTGTTTCAACTAGAGATGTGCATTTGGGTGAATGCAAATTTTTCTTTTGACTTTTGCTGATTCATTGAATCGTTTGAGATACAAACAGACAAATACATTATTTGAAGAAACGGATGAAAAGCAAATTATTGCTTGACAAAATTATTTAATTAGTTTACAGACATAGAAACACAGAAGTCGACGGTAGAGAAGAACGAAAAAGGCCGATCAAGTCTACCAATGTTACATGTTACTTATTACTTAGGATAGTCTTATACATGTCCCATCAAGTCTACACATATTACATGTTACTGTTTTCTTAGGATAGCATTATGCATGTCCCATCACGTCTACACATATTACATGTTATTGTTTTCCTAGGGTAACCTTATGTATGTCCCATCACGTCTACACATATTACATGTCACTGTTTTCCTAGGGTAACCTTATGTATGTCCCATCATGTCTACACATATTACATGTTACTGTTTTCTTAGGAAAGCCTTATGCACGTCACATCAAGAAATAATCACACTCCCAATGGGTGGTGGGAGAGAAAAATAATGCAATGTTAATTTTCCATTGTTCTAAGTATTGAAGGTAGATTTATTACATGTCGGGTGGACATGATCCACTGTAGCGGATTAATTCCGCCCCCGGGACATTTGCGGCCAATGGGCTGGTATCAGGGGGTGTCAATCATCCCGATCATATCTTACGACCACTGCTTCTTAACTTATACTTCCAGCGAGTTTAAAGGCTAACACGGAAACAGCTGCATTTGCAGCATGTTAAATAGGCCCCTTGGTCTCACTGTGTATAGAGAGATAAGGAGGATATTGTGTAACTTCAAAGAAATAGGTTAATGAGCTCTGCCCTCCCTTTGAAACTCAAAATATTTTATGGAGTTGTGGTTTCAATTACCAGTTGTATATACAAAAATAAACCTTATTGAGCAATCTCCCATACATTGTATGCTTTGCCACTGGGATAACAAGTAATTGCAAACACATTAAGGGAACACCAATTTTACAGTATACTGTCCCTTTAAACTATAATGTGAAATATGTTCACCATTTGTTGAAGGGTTTAATAAAAATATTTTTATCATAAATATCAACTCATGAACGAACAACATTTGTGAAACTTGCCAGGCTAACGCCTTATATGTATCTTATAATACAGTAATGGACAACTTCCTAATACAGTAGGTCTGCAAATAATTATTTTATAAGTTTTGATGGTCCCATATAAATTTGTGGCTATTAAACACTCAATGATATAGTTTAAAAAAATGTCCAGTGGCAAAAGGACCCGATTTTGGTAAGGATGAGGGACAACCTATATCTGCTGGATGCTCTTTTGTATTGTGTCCACTCATCTGAAGTCTTCTAAGCACCCATGTTAAGTTCTACTTCTACCTAGGGCCACAAAAACTGTGACACACATTCATAGTTCTATGACCTATGGACCTCCAGTTTACATTTTCTATTAAAATGTGTCCCTTTTCTGTGTTGGAATACATGTCCCATCAAGTCTACACATATTACATGTTACTGTTTTCTTAGGATAGCATTATGCATGTCCCATCACGTCTACACATATTACATGTTACTGTTTTCCTAGGGTAACCTTATGTATATCCCATCAAGTCTACACATATTACATGTTACTGTTTTCCTAGGGTAACCTTATGCATGTCCCAGAAAGACTACACATATTACATGTTACTGTTTGCCTAGGGCAACCTTATGCATGTCCCATCAAGTCTGCACATATTACATGTTACTGTTTTCCTAGGGTAACCTTATGTATGTCCCATCAAGTCTACACATATTACATGTTACTGTTTTCCTAGGATAGGCTTATGTATGTCCCATCAAATCTACACATATTACATGTTACTGTTTTCCTAGGATAGGCTTATGTATGTCCCATCAAGTCTACACATATTACATGTTACTGTTTTCCTAGGGTAACCTTAAGTATGTCCCATCAAGTCTACACATATTACATGTTACTGTTATCTTAGGATAGCATTATGCATGTCCCATCAAGTCTACACATATTACATCATGTTACTGTTTTCTTAGGATAGCATTATGCATGTCCCATCAAGTCTACACATATTACATGTTACTGTTTTCTTAGGATAGCATTATGCATGTCCCATCAAGTCTACACATATTACATGTTACTGTTTTCTTAGGATAGCATTATGCATGTCCCATCAAGTCTACACATATTACATGTTACTTATTACTTAGGATAGCCTTATGCATGTCCCATCAAGTCTACACATATTACATGTTACTGTTTTCTTAGGATAGCCTTATGTATGTCCCATCAAGTCTACTCATATGACATGTTACTTATTACTTAGGATAGCCTTATGTATGTCCCATCAAGTCTACTCATATGACATGTTACTTATTACTTAGGATAGCCTTATGTATGTCCCATCAAGTCTACTCATATGACATGTTACTTATTACTTAGGATAGCCTTATGTATGTCCCATCAAGTCTACTCATATGACATGTTACTTATTACTTAGGATAGCCTTATGTATGTCCCATCAAGTCTACTCATATGACATGTTACTTATTACTTAGGATAGCATTATGCATGTCCCATCAAGTCTACACATATTACATGTTACTTATTACTTAGGATAGCCTTAGATAATGATTGTGATCACTTGAAAAGCATGCTGAATTTTTCTACTGATATTTACAAAAACAATGTTGCCTAAAATACCAACAAGGTTATAATGGACCCCTATGCCTTTAACGATTGCAAAGGGGTTAAAAAGTTAGGTAAAATACCAGAACACAACAATTGAACCAATCAGGAGTGTCAGTGGCCTCTAATCACTATCTGTGTCCTACTCTGGAGCTGCAATGCTTGCAGCTCCCGGGGGGGCAATATAAATTTAAGTAATAAATAAGTAATTTCTAAAGCTGAATACAATACTTATACTGTAGTCAAGTAAACGTTTGTGTTGGAACATTGGGCAAGAATCACAAAACCCTGCGAGGCTTCAGATCATGTTCAAAATTCATTGAAACTTTCTTTACCTATCCTTGGGGTTGATCACGATCCTTTAGAAAATTATCAACAGAAAAGCACCAATACAGTCTATGGGGTTGATTTATCAGTCGCTGTAGCGTATCATGTCCGCCAGACATCGAGAAATGCTGACAGCATACGCTGTTGGTATTTATCATTGCACAAGCAGTTCTGGTGGACTGTTTGTGAAATGCCGCCCCCCTGCAGATTCGCGGCCAATAGGCCGCTAGTAGGGGCTGTCAATCAACCCGATTGTATAAGATCAGGCGGATTGCTGTCTGCCGCCTCAGAGGCAGCGGACAAGTAAAGGAGCAGCGGTCTAAAGGTTCGTGCGGAAACAGGGGTATTTTGCCCCATTCTGGCCATGATAAATCTGCCCCATGTGGCTCTGTGTAGATGAAGCCTTTGATAAGTGTTTCTACAGGATTGTGATCAACCCCAAGGATAGGTAAAGCGACCCTTGTGTCTCATTAGTGGGGTTCCTGCCATTAATATGTATAGGTGTGATAAGCATGTTAATGTTATTAAGGTAAAGTAGTCTTGCTGCATAGAACAAGAGGTATTACAGCAATCTTGCGAACACAAGCCAGAGGTTGGCCGTGTGCTTTCTGGGAATTGTCATAGTAGACATTTTTCGCCAAGAGTGGGGCTTATTACGACTTTTTCAATTTCTTTTATCTCTCTTTAACTTTTTCAGTTTTCTTTTGTGCATATGTATTGTAGGCTGTTTTATAGAGGGTGCACATTTTTCCCTGTTTTTAATTTATTTATTCTGTTTTGCAGGCATTTTCTTATGCCGGTATCATTAACAATATAACTAGTTTGATGGGTGATTGTTGGAAGATAGAAATCTTGTTGATTTCTGCAATTTAGTTTGAATTGTCCCAGGATAATAATTTTATGACCTGTTAGACTAACAGATTTTCAGTTCTATAAACATACATAAAGACAATAAAGGCATTGAACAAACTCACAAATTTCAATTAAATCTAGATTATAACAAAAAAAGTTTGTTCCAAATTTGCTTCCATAAAATGATGCCAAACAAGCACTTTGAATTTGCTTTGGGCAATAGATTCTACAAGCCAGAAATGCCTTGGGCTAAGTTCATTATAAACGTGATCTACCACAGTTTGTTTTCATAATCAGAGGCTTATTAAAACAGACTTGTTACCATTTGTGTTTTTTCCCAAAAGAATAAATTAAGGGTATTTTGCTTTTGGAATAATATGTTCCAGGATAAATACTTAAAAAGAATTAGTCATGTTTTGCTAGATAATGTAGCTTACTGATAAGCAAATAAAGTAAATACAAACTAGAAGTTAAATTTTCCTTTTCTCAGCTAGGATACAATTCTCTAAAGCTGTCTGCTCAAGACAGGTTATCTAAAAAAATAGTGCAAGGTCCTTCACAGTATTCACAAAAGTCACATTTTAAATTGAGAGCTTTATATCTCACTAAGGGCCGTACCCTACATTTCTGTGTGTGGAGAGAGTCATCCATTACTATATAGTGCTCACTATAATTGTATTGAAAGCACTTTGTAAAATTGTAATCAAATGTAAACTATAAATGTGTTAATTGTACATATTAATATTTGCATGAAAATTGTGCAGCAAAATGTAAATTTAAGCTATGTTGCAAAATTCTTATTTAAAGTAAACAGAACATTTTAATTAACCCACTTAAGGACAGAGGCAAAACAGTCTTGCTTCATCATGGATACAGAGTTAAGATTAGTAAATATATCTTGTAAAGTTGGACATATAACTGATAACACTTAACACTCTTATAGTTGTATTTATGTATCCAGTAATTGTAATAAGGTAAGGTTACCTGCACGTAAACGTCTTGTCTTCATTTTACAGTTTTAAGAAAAAACAATAGAATAAAATTATTCACCGAAACATACAACTCAAAATTATTTAGGACACGATTGTCGAGTCTCTTAACTACAGTGGAATCATTAAACAGCTACACAGAATATTTTGATTCAGGTTAGACACGAAGAAGGCAAAAAGGGATTCCACACTCAGGGGAACTGTGTACAAACATAGCTTTGTATAGAACTATGTATATGTGTATTTATGTATATATCCAGAGATAAGAGTAAGGGCTCTGCCATATTTTAGGTTAATCTGGGAAGAGTGTAAGCCACTGGTGCCAGATTCTGATGTGCAAGTCTGTCTTGTCCATTAGTCTGATATGTCTGGCGGTAGACAATATTTGCGTGAAGGATGGTGGAATTTTATTCCTCCATGACCTGGCTATGGTCAGTTTGGTTGCCATAAAGAGGTAGATCATGAGGGCCTCTGTAGGTTTGTCTAAAGTAGGGACTGGCATATGTAAAAGAGCAATCTCCGGTAGGTAGGGAGGGTGAATATTAAGGTGGTTAAGCGTGTTATATAATTTTTTCCAGAGAGGTTGGATTTTTGGGCATGACCACCAGACATGCATATGCGTGCCCGGTTGTCCACATAGCCTCCAACAGAGAGGAGATTGGGAGTTGTAAGTTTTATGTAGGTTGACAGGAACAAGGTGCCACCTGACTGAGATTTTATAATACAGCTCCCATAGGGTAGCACAATGGAGTAATTTTCTAGTTATCTGTTTTCTGCTATGCCATACGTCAATGTCTACTATAAATCCAATTTCCTTCTCCCAGGCACAATGTTGTGGGATTTTGAGGAATGATTTAGTGTTTTTCAGGAGATTGTAATGTAGGGATAGTGAGTGTTTGATAGTGTGTGCTTTAGCCCATGTCTGCTCCCATATTGAGGGTGACCGAAGAGCTTTCGTCGAGTAGCCCCAGGAACGAAGCAAGGAGCTAATTCGTTAGGCTTCAAACTGTAGCTTCGGGGGTATATTAAATTTGGCGCAGAGCTGCGGGTGGGAGAGCCAAGCCCCTGAGTCATAGAAGTCCATAACAGTTTTGATATGTAGGTTCTGCCATAAGTCTGAGTGTGTTTCTGGCAATGCGGACAAAGCTGCTGTTAAGGTAAGAACGGGTGAGGGATAGGGTGAGATGTTGGGATGGCGGAGAGAGCATGGCGGAGAGAGTCCCATAGTTTTATTGCATCGTGAAGTGTGGGGTGTAGGGGTCCTAACTTTTGTCTGTGATGAGAGGGAATCCATAAAAGATCAGGAAGGGTTAGATTAGGAGGAAGTGTAGAGGATTCCACCAGATACCAGCCAAAGGTGTTTGACTTAACATTATTCCATTCTAATATGTGTGAGAGTCTGGAGGCGTTGAAATATGTAAAAAGGTTTGAGAGAGCTAGTCCCCCTTGTGTGTAAGGTCGTTCTAGGGTATGTCTCGCTGTCCTAGAGCGCCTGTCTCTCCAAATGTAAGTAGTGATTAAACCTTGAAGTTTATTCAGAATGGGTCTTGGTATGTTATACGGAATACAACGAAAGAGATAGGTAATCTTAGGGAGAAAGGACATCATGATAGCAGCTATCCTCCCTGTCCAAGAGATTTCCCTATATTCCCAAGTACTCAGGAGTTTGTGGAACTCTGCAAGCCTCTCAGTAAAGTTTTTGGATATAGTGGTTGCGGGGTCTAGAGCTAGGTGAACTCCCAAAACTTTAATAGAGTCAGATTTCCAATTAAACTTATAGTGGTTTTGCAGTTTTCGTTCTTAAATGACACATGCAATTTTTGGCAATTTTGATCACACTATATACTATATAGATACAATAAATACCCTTTTCCAGTTTTATTTATAACCATTTTTACAAAACTAGTGTAGCTAATGAAAAATATTTCCGAATAAATTCATTTTTGTCCTTATTTTAAAACTACCCCATATGTCACTGAAGTGCTGCCCCTTATCAAGTGCTGCCTGGGTCCATTGGACCCATTTGGTCCGATGGTTGAGCCGGCCCTGCTGAACACTAGCAGGCATGTAGGGACATAATGTTCCTATCATCGCTAGCCTTGGGTTGCTTCAGTACTGCTATTTGTAAACTTATTCAATTATGAGGCATGCAGAAATAGCGATACTGTCGCAGTCACAGGACACATTAGCATTAAGTGCTAAACGCCATGTGCCGTACCCTGTACTGCTCGTGTCCTTAATTGCTAAATGTCATGTGCCGTACCCTGTACTGCACATGTCCTTAAATACTAAACGTCATGTGCCGCACATTGTACTGCTCGTGTCATTAAGTGCTAAACATCATGTGCTGTACACTGTACGGCTCGTGTCCTTAAGTGCTAAATGTCATGTGCCATACAATGTACTGCTCATGTCATTAAGTGCTAAGCGTCATGTGCCATACACTGTACTGCTCATGTCATTAAGTGCTAAACCTCATGTGCCGTACACTGTACTGGACATGTCCTTAAGTGCTTAACGTCATGTGCCGTACATTGTACTGCTCATTTCATTAAGTGCTAAATGTCATGTGCCGTACACTGTACTGCTCGTGTCATTAAGTGCTAAATGTCATGTGCCGTACACTGTACTGGTCGTTTCCTTAAGTGCTAAACATCATGTGCCATACACTGTACTGCTCGTGTCATTAAGTGCTAAATGTCATGTGCCGTACACTGTACTGCTAGTGTCATTAAGTGCTAAACGTCATGTGCCGTACACTGTACTGCTCATGTCATTAAGTGCTAAACATCATGTGCCGTACACTGTACTGCTAGTGTCATTAAGTGCTAAATGTCATGTGCTGTACACTGTACTGATCGTGTCCTTAAGTGCTAAATGTCATGTGCCATATACTGTACTGCTCGTGTCATTAAGTGCTAAACGTCATGTGCCGTACACTGTACTGCTCATGTCATTAAGTGCTAAACCTCATGTGCCATACACTGTACTGGACATGTCCTTAACTGCTTAACGTCATGTGCCGTACATTGTACTGCTCATTTCATTAAGTGCTAAATGTCATGTGCCGTACACTGTACTGCTAGTGTCATTAAGTGCTAAACGTCATGTGCCGTACACTGTACTGCTCATGTCATTAAGTGCTAAACATCATGTGCCGTACACTGTACTGCTAGTGTCATTAAGTGCTAAATGTCATGTGCCGTACACTGTATTGATCGTGTCCTTAAGTGCTAAACGTCATGTGCCATATACTGTACTGCTCGTGTCATTAAGTGCTAAACGTCATGTGCCGTACACTGTACTGCTCATGTCATTAAGTGCTAAACGTCATGTGCCGTACACTGTACTGCTAGTGTCATTAAGTGCTAAACGTCATGTGCCGTATACTGTACTGCTCATTAGTGATGTCACAAACTTAAAATTTAACGTTCGCGAACTGCGAACACAAACTTCCGCAAATGTTCGCGAACGGGTGAACTGGGCGAACCGCCATTGACTTCAATAGGCAGGCGAACTTTAAAACACACAGGGACTCTTTCTGGCCACAATAGTGATGGAAAAGTTGTTTCAAGGGTACTAACACCTGGACTGTGGCATGCCGGAGGGGGATCCATGGCAAAACTCCCACGGAAAATTACATAGTTGATGCAGAGTCTGGTTTTAATCCATAAAGGGCAGAAATCACCTAACATTCCTAAATTGTTTGGAATAATGTGCTTTAAAACATCAGGTATGATGTTGTATCGATCAGGTAGTGTAAGGGTTACGCCCGCTTCACAGTGACAGACCAAACTCCCCGTTTAACGCACCGCAAACAACCGCAAAGAGTCCATTTGCACAACCGCAAACTCCCCATTTGGATACCAAGCTAGCCATGTCCCGTTCCTTGTCCTCACTGATGTCATTGAAGGTCTCTTCCTCCACCCAGCCACGTACAACACCAAGGGTCCCCGAAAGGTGACAACAAGCCCACTGGGACGCCTGCTGTGTTTGGTCTTCCACCTCCTCAAAGCCACCTTCCTCCTCTGACTCCTCTTCTTCAGACTCCTCTCTCTGCATTGCCTCTCTCTGCATTATTATAAGGTGTGTTAAGTAGTACTATTCCTATCAGTTTAATCCCTGTTACGTCCCCTATCAGGGGACGTGTATATAGCATTGATTTTAGGAACCGGGAGACGGAAAAAGATGCTTGGTCGGTCCTCCTACTTCAAATTTGGGGCACTGCGCGTGCAATCTAATGTGCCACCAGATAGGAGTGGTGTGTTAAGTAGTTCTATTCTTATCAGTTTAATCCCTGTTACATCCCCTATCAGGGGACGTGTATATGGCATCGATTTTAGGAACCGGGAGATGGAAAAAGATTCTTGGTTGGTCTTCCTACTTCAAATTTGGGGCACTGCGCATGCAATCTAATGCGCTACCAGATTGGAGTGGTGTGTTAAGTAGTACTATTCTTATCAGTTTAATCCCTGTTACGTCCCCTATCAGGGCACGTGTATATGGCATCGATTTTAGGAACCGGGAGATGAAAAAATATGCTTGGTCGGTCCTCCTACTACAAATTTGGGGCACTGAGCGTGCTATCTAATGTGCCACCAGATAGGAGTGGTGTGTTAAGTAGTTCTATTCTTATCAGTTTAATCCCTGTTACGTCCATGTGTGTAATGCTGCCTGAATGAGACATATCCCTGTTATCTACATCCTCTGGCAATAATAGTTGCGCATCACTATCACTCATTTCTTCCAACTGATGTGTAAATAACTCCTCTGACAGATCAAGTGAAGTGGCTGTGGTGCTAGTCTTGGTGGTGGCAGCAGGCAGGCGAGTGGTAACTTGAGAGGTGCCCAAAGCTAAGCTGGAGGAGGATGGTGAGTCAAGGTTCCGAGCGGAAGCTGTAGAAGATTGGGTTCCTGTGTTATCCAGTCAACTATGTCCTCAGAAATGTTTGAGTTCGGGATACGTGGCCTCTGAACACTGGGCATTATTCTAGGGCCAAAGGGAATCACAGCACCACAAACACGACGTCCCCTGCGGGGTGGCCTGCCTCTGCCTGACATTTTTTTATCGATTAGTGGTACTATGCGTGCAAGCTACTGTGACAACAGATATGAGTGGCACTGTGCACTGGCAGAAGTTGGCAGAGTAGACACTGTAGGTCTGACACACACGCTTGCAAACAACTAACTGCTATTCAATCTATTACAGTCAAAATTGTATTTTTTTTTAAATGTACACTACTGTTACACCAGATATGAGTTGCACTGGTGTGACACTGTGCCCTGGCAGGCACTGAAACGCACACGTGTGAAGGAAACTGACTGCTATTATTTAACACAGTCAAAAAAGTGTTGTTTTTTTTAAATCTACACTACTGTTACACCAGATATGAGTTGCACTGGGGTGACACTGTGCCCTGGCAGGCAGGCACTGAAATGCACACGTGTGAAGGAAACTGACTGCTATTATTTAACACAGTCAAAAAAGGGTTGTTTTTTTATATTAAACTACTGTTACACCAGATATGAGTTACACTGGGGGGACACTGTGCCCTGGCAGGCAGGCACTGAAACGCACACGTGTGAAGGACACTGACTGCTATTATTTAACACAGTCAAAAAAGTGTTGTTTTTTTATATTTAAACTACTGTTCCACCAGATATGAGTTGCACTGGGGTGACACTGTGCCCTGGCAGGCAGGCACTGAAACGCACATGTGTGAAGAAAACTGACTGCTATTATTTAACACAGTAAAAAAAGTGTTTTTTTTTAAAAATCTACACTACTGTTACACCAGATATGAGTTGCACTGGGGTGACACTGTGCCCTGGCAGGCAAGCACTGAAACGCACACGTGTGAAGGAAACTGACTGCTATTATTTAACACAGTCAAAAAAGTGTTGTTTTTTAATATTTAAACTACTGTTACACCAGATATGAGTTGCACTGGGGTGACACTGTGCCCTGGCAGGCAGGCACTGAAACGCACAAGTGTGAAGGAAACTGACTGCTATTATTTAACACAATCAAAAAAGTGTTGTTGTTTTTTTATATTTAAACTACTGTTACACCAGATATGAGTTGCACTAGGGTGACACTGTGCCCTGGCAGGCAGACACTGAAACGCACACGTGTGAAGGAAACTGACTGCTATTATTTAACACAGTCAAAAAAGTGTTGTTTTTTTATATTTAAACTACTGTTACACCAGATATGAGTTGCACTGGGGTGACACTGTGCCCTGGCAGGCAGGCTCTGAAATGCACACGTGTGAAGGAAACTGACTGCTATTATTTATCACAGTCAAAAAAGTGTTGTTTTTTTATATTTAAACTACTGTTACACCAGATATGATTTGCACTGGGGTGACACTGTGCCCTGGCAGGCAGGCACTGAAATGCACACGTGTGAAGGAAACTGACTGCTATTATTTAACACAGTCAAAAAAGTGTTGTTTTTTTTTTATATTTAAACTACTGTTACACCAGATATGAGTTGCACTGGGGGACACTGTGCCCTGGCAGGCAGGCAGGCAGGCACTGAAACGCACATGTGTGAAGGAAACTGACTGTTATTATTTAACACGGTCAAAAAAGTGTTGTTGTTTTTTTATATTTAAAATACTGTTACACCAGATATGAGTTGCACTAGGGTGACACTGTGCCCTGGCAGGCAGGCACTGAAACGCACACGTGTGAAGGAAACTGACTGCTATTATTTAACACAGTCAAAAAAGTGTTGTTTTTTTTATATTTAAACTACTGTTACACCAGATATGAGTTGCACTGGGGTGACACTGTGCCCTGGCAGGCAGGCACTGAAACGCACACGTGTGAAGGAAACTGACTGCTATTATTTAACACAGTCAAAAAAGTGTTGTTTTTTTATATTTAAACTACTGTTACACCAGATATGAGTTGCACTGGGGTGACACTGTGCCCTGGCAGGCAGGCACTGAAACGCACACGTGTGAAGGAAACTGACTGCTATTATTTAACACACTCAAAAAAGTGTTGTTTTTTTAAATCTACACTACTGTTACACCAGATATGAGTGGTGGCACTGGACAAGTGGGCACAGTATACGCTGTGAGCCTGACACACACGCTGGCAGGCAGGTAACTGCAATTAGATTACACAGGAAAAAAAAGCAGCCCTAGAAAGGGCTTTTTGGGGTGCTGTCCTTACAGCAGAGATCAGATGAGTCCTTCAGGACTGTAGTGGACACTGAATACACTTCACTACCCTATTAATCAGCAGCAGCTACACTGTCCCTCCTCTCCCTAAGAATGCAGCTTCCGAATTAATCTAAAATGGATGCTGTCCAGGAGGTAGGAGGGTCTGGGAGGGAGGGTCTGCTGCTGATTGGCTGGAATGTGCCTGCTGACTGTGAGGTACAGGGTCAAAGTATTACTCAATGATGACGAATAGGGGGCGGATCGAACATCGCATATGTTCACCCGCTGCGGCGAACACGAACATGCTATGTTCGCCGGCAAACTATTGGTGACATCACTAAATATCACATCTAATCACCCTGCTCACATACCACCCTCCTACTGGGTAAGGTTATATAGTATACAGAAAAGCAGAGTGAGAAAAAAAAAAGAAAAAGATATAAAAAAAAAAAGCATCACACTAATCCCAAAGAGTCCTGGCCGATATACTGGAACCTCAGCATCATGTGGGATAGTTGAGAAACAAGTTAGAAAAGATAGTGCAACAAGTTTATACCATGCACAACCTTTTTCAATGCTAAAATCAACCAGATTGATCTCCTAATCTGCTTTAAATAGGGTATGATAAGTAACAGAACACCAATCCAATTTTGAGACACAAACACACAGTGTCTCAAAATTGGATTGGTGTTCTGTTAGCAAATTTGATAATAGAAGTTAATTGGAAACTTTTTTGAAATTGTATCTTCTGCCTAAATCACAAAAGAAAATTTTCGGTTTTATATTCCTTTAATATTTCGATCCATGATTTTATAGGTAAATATCCTTTTAAATCTACTTATAGGGTAGCTATGTTTGACAGTTTAGATTTAGGTATAGGATTATGCAGGGATGGAGTTACTGGTGTTCTGTAGACAGGGTTGGTTGGGAAGGGATGGGCTTACCACAGGCAAAGTTGGTTTTAGATCCCCAGTTTCAGTTTCAAAACAGACATTTATGGGAAATTCCACAATACACGCAACAATTGTGCTCTCTGCTAAATATGTATTCGTGTGAATATCAAGAGATCTATCTTTTGAGTGTAACGAGAAAGGTGAACTGTGAGAATTAAAATTATTCTAAGCTTCCTTTTTATATGTCAGTGATACAAACCTCCCAACCATTCTGGATCCTGCAGGATTGTTATGGGTTAGGAGGTCTGATCCTCTTCCCTTCAACAGCTCCTTGAGGAGGGCACATTTTTTGTTTTTCAGGTTCAACCTATCCTTGTTTATGCATCTCCAACCATGTCCACAACAATATCAGCCGCACTCACTGCCTTTACCATGGCCCCATCACTCCCACCGGGGACAAATCCACAAGTTCCCTATCCTTCCTGTCTTGAGAAGCCTCCAGGAAATGGTGGGTAGTATGGTTATATACCACATCAGTTTCCAACCTAACCCTTTACTAATCTAGATATTGATAATATATTATGATTTGCTTAAAGATTCAATTTAAATAATTTCTATGTATTATGTTTTATTATTAATATATCATATTGCAGAGTTCTAATTTTGTGACATTTTTTAAACGTTTGTTGTTTTGGTGAAATAAACAAATATTTCAATGAACTATCAGATTCTTCTGGATATGTTAACATAATTCATTGTTATTTTTAAATGTAAACAAAGCAAATGATTAATTTAATGCATTAAAATATGAAGATCTGTTGAAATACAACTCGTGTTCTGATTTTAATTTAATTAGAAATCCAGGGTGAGTTATGAATCATCCCGAGACACATTCTAAATTTGTCGCTCATGTTCATTCTTTATGTAGTTTTTAAACATAAATCACAGGGATGCTTAACTCTCCTGCTCTTTATTTTTTTTTTTTAGCAAAATCAAAACAGACTCAAAAGTTTTATTTAAAAAACTACTTACGTAAATATAAATACTAAATAAGCTTAAAAATGCAGGGTCCATATCTGTCTTAGACATTTTGTAAAAAAGATGTTGGTGTGCACAATTTTTGTAAATATATATTTACTTTAATAAAATTGGAACCAATTTTGTAGTTAGATGAGGTGCAGTCCCCTTTCTTTAATACAGAGCACCTGCTTTAATATAGCAGTAGCAGGTAGACTGCTTTTCCAAGCAGCTGTCATGCTACAGGGGATATTTATCAAAGCATCAATTCGCGGGCGTCAATATGCTCGCCAAACATCGAGGCCGTGGATCTAAATACGATCTCTATACTAAAAATACTGTCAAAAACAAGCGTGTCAAGTACAATGTAATGTGCATCGGACTGAGCAACGTGTTTTTGATAAATCCGAGTATTCGAAGTCGCGCATTTCCATACTCATCTAAATTTTCAACTTAAATGTATATCATATATAAAAAAAAAATTTACTCTTATTATTGAAACTTAACATAGCTTTGTTAATATACTCATTGATATATATATATATATATATATATATATATATATATATATATATTTAATATAGATATATTTTTTAGAGATACATATATTTTATACTGATATATTGAATCTCAATATATTTGATATTTATATATTTTTGATATCTAGATATCTAGATAGATAGACAGACAGATAGATATAGATAAAAATCGAAATATATATATTTTTGTATATATATTTTGAGAGAGATCAATTTTTATATATATATATATATATATATATATATATATATATATATATATATCTGTTCTGTCCATTTCAAAATCATTTTCACATGTTGATCAACTGTAATGTTTTAATAAATCAACATTGACCTTCATATCTCAATATTTCTTTATATGACTAATTTTAGATATAGAAAATATATTATTAATTGTATCAATAATATATGAAAATCAACATGTAATGTGAAGGATTACTCAATTAATTTTTCTATTGAAACAAATGTCATTTCATACCTTAAAGGGATATCAAACTGATATGTGTTATTTCATTATGCAGATAGACAACACCTTTTCAAGCACCATTAATCATTTTCCCTTCTATTATCCCTCAGATACACTATTTATTAGAAATAGCAGTGCACATGTTCAAACCAATCACGAGTCATCCATATCATATGGACCATATGTAGACATCATTCATCAGCTATATACTTTAAAAAAATATGCTACCCATCAAAGGTTAGATACATAAAAGTTTAACAGTTTAATATATATCTAACAAAATAATAATCAACAACATTGCATTCTATTTATAGATGATTAAACATATATTTCATTTTCATGTCCCTTTAAGATAATCCTTAAAATAACGTAGTGACAACATGATATTCTTAATATAAACTGTATATTATTTATAAACCTTGGATATTAGAATAAATAAATATATATATAATACAAAAATTAAAACTCATTAAGTGAATCATGTATTTGGCGAACAGCCTCAGAAACATTTTCCAGTGCCTGCCGAAGATTCCCCAATAAAAGTGGAATGAAGGGCTCTGTTTGTGTGCCCCTTTTGACAGCTGTAATAAAAATACAAAATTAAATTTGTTACAACTATTCACTTTCAAGATATAAGTTTAATAACCTTCATATGAAAGATTTCTACTTTCTGTTACCACCACATCATCTTCTGCTGTGGCCACATATTCTGTCCCCTCTGTTTCAGCTGTCCGGGAAAAAGCAAAAAAAAAAAAATGTTATGGGTGTTGAATATGTGTCAAGGCCTAGATTATACTCCACATCATTATAAAAGCAAAAAAAGGGGCTCTACTAGTTCACAATTAATATAGCATTGAAAAAAAAGATGATAAGATAAATGCTTACATTCACTTTCATCCTCCTCCTCTTGCCTCACCTCTGGACTCAGGGCTGATGTGGCATATTCGTTACCTTCAGCTGTCCGAGAAAAAACATTGTTCTTAAAGCCAAAACAAATGATGGTCTACTAATTCACCATCAAGATAGCATTGTAAAAAGATGAGATGATAAATGCTTACATTCACTTTCAGCCTCCTCCTCTCCCATCACCTCTCCACTCCCAGTTGATGGGGCACCCTCCAGGGCTGAGGACTCTTCACCTTCAGCTGTCCGAGAAGAAGCACAAAACAACAAAACATTGTTATGGATGTTGAATAGGAGTCAAGGCCTAGATTGTACTCCACATTGTTCTAAAAGCCAAAACAAATGATGGTCTACTAATTCACCATCAAGATAGCATTGTAAAAAGATGAGATGATAAATGCTTACATTCACTTTCAGCCTCCTCCTCGCCCATCACCTCTTCGCTCCCAGCTGATGGGGCACCCTCCAGGGCTGAGGACTCTTCACCTTCAGCTGTCCGAGAAGAAGCACAAAAACAACAAAACATTGCTATGGATGTTGAATATGTGTCAAGGCCTAGATTATACTCCACATTGTTCTGAAAGCAAATGATGGTCTACTAATTCACAATTGAGATAGCATTGAAAAAAATGAGATGATAAATGCTTACATTCAGTGTAATTAGGCTCCTCGTCCATCACCTCTCCACTCCCAGCTGATGGGGCACCCTCCCGGTCTGAGGACTCTTCACTTTCAGCAGTCTGAGAAGAAGCACAAAACAACAAAACATTGTTATGGATCTTGAATAAGTGTCATGGCCTACATTTAGTTCATCATGAATGGAGGTAGAGAGAATAGAAAAGTGTTCATTAAAACAAAGGATTTAAAATGGGAGAAAGGGAGTCATTTGAGATAAAAGTGATTGAGTTGAGGGAGTTAGTGAGTTGAGGGAGTAATGGAGGTAAAGAAGAATACATTTTGAAACAATCGATTGCCATTTACATGCAACAACATATCAAAATTACATAAAGTCAATTAATGAAAATATATAATTCTGTCTTGCATATTTTCTCTATGGCTTAATGAATGCATCGAAAGCTAGCTATTAGTAGCTTACACGCATTATCCCCAAGAGTTTATGATTAGACATTACAAGTTGATCAAAGCAGTGTACAGACGCATCCATTTTATTAGCTGCTATGACCTGCAATAAGCACTGTGCTCGCAGAACTACAACAGCTCATGAGGGAAGGAAGCATATCGTCACATGGTCTGCTCCTCTAGTCTCACCTTTGAAGCATATCCCTGTTCAATTTTCACCTGTTTAACTCTTCCACCGGATAAATGACGCCTGCTCTAAATTAAGGAATATTGTAAATTTGCACAGCCTGGAAGTCTTAATCAATGCGTGTACCTTCTTTCTCTTTAAATGCCTACACATTACCACTCACTATACTGTACGCTTGTTTTTAGATATAGGAAAGGACAGGTGTGCTGCCCATCCCAAATATGATGCCCTAGGCACAGAACTTGTGTGCATAGGCCATAATACATTCCTGATAAAACTGTATAATTAACAAAAATGTTTGTAAATTTCACTTTTACAGTTAGTTAAATAACAACAACATGTTGATATGTTGTAATTAGCTTCTGTATCTGAGACATCAGAAGATATAGGCTGGAGAAGGCTTACAGGAAGTGGTGAAGATGCCCTGTTGCTCCTCGGGCTGGTCATGGAGACTGGCATGAGATACAGAGGTATCCTCTGTCGGAGCCTTGTTAAATCTGCAATCATACAATGATGAATGTCAACATTAGAAGAATTTTTTTTTAGATGAATTATACTTACATCTCCGGATCAGTGATCTTATCGCTTGGTAGCGATCTTGCTCTCTACGCCTCAGATCACTGAACCGGCAGAGACATTGGCGACATGACCTCTGGATCTCGGATAACCGCCTCATAATGTGTGATATACCTTTAAGGTATATCCCGCCTACCTTTCCTCCACCCTATATCAAGCACACCTGAACCATCATTCCTTGCCTGAAAATTGTTTTCTCTTTGGAGCTTATCTGATCGCATCCCTCATGCTGTGATTCTACTTTTGATATTTCCTAACTTGCTTCATTGTTTCTTTCTCTCTGAAACAGCAGTATTAAGTGAGGATCTTTTGCTGTACACTTTCTTTCAAAAGTATTTCATTATTTCTCCAATTCTACCGGAATCCTATTATTTCATCAAACCAGATCAAGGAGCCACCGGATCTACTTGCAGCGTCCCGGAAGCCGCACTCACACCAACACAGTATACCGGTCACAGAGGTAAAACCGTTCTCCTCAAACCTAAGGTAATATTTAATCCATTTACAAAGGATCCGTTCTTACCTTGTCACTCTCTGGAAAGCATCCACATTACCATGCTAAATCTACCGGTTACTACCATAGTCTGACTGTGCTGTATATATTTTATGTATGATTGTGTGAGTGCGTGAAGTCATTCCTGAAGAATTGTTACAATAAGGATACAACTACTGATGTTTTACTAAGTGTAACTAAATACACATTTACTCTATCATATCTCTGAACTGATTGCTTTATGTTCCTTACCTATATTGCAACAATTGTTTCTACTCAAGTATTCCTTGCTTCTGCTTGGCATCTACGAAGTTTTCTTTCAGTAAAAGTCTCACCAGTGATTTAACAGGTAGTTCAAATTCATTAAAAGAGCAACAAACCCTTAGCTTAAAAAACACTGCATAAGTTCCTGCATAAAACAGGACATCACATAATTTTCAGGCCACAGTGTTCTAAGGGTTTGTTACTGGTAAACAAAACTTTGTTATTATGGATGCAAATGAAATTAAAACTGAGTTCTCTAACATACAAAGAAAATTATATTATCTTGCACAAGGCTTAACAGAAGTACAAGCAGATAATACCGCATTAAAAGCTATTGTTAAAGAATATATGTCTCACAAAAGTACTGATGTACCTGAACCCCATATTCAATACCCTCAACCTTTCACTGGTAAAAGACATGAATTCAGAGATTTCAAGACTGCTTGTAAACTTCTTTTTACCATGAGACCCCGCACATATTATTCAGACCGCATCAGGGTTTGCACCACTATTTCATTTCTACAGGGAGAGCCCAGAACCTGGGCTAACAGGTTTTATGAAAATAATGACCCAATTTTGGATTCACTACAGGATTTCTTTCAAGCTATGTCTAATCTATATGAAGATACAGATACGCAAATAACTGCAGACTCTAAACTACGCGCACTCAAACAGGGTAAGCGCACGGTGGAGGAGTACACAACTGAATTTCAAATGTGGGCAACAGACTCACTATGGAACCAAGTTAGCCTTAAGAATCAGTTTAGGCTGGGCCTATCTGAAAACCTTAAGGATGAACTGTCTCGCCAGGAAATGCCTGATTCTCTTCCAGCACTTATTAAATTAAGCACATCCATAGATAGAAGACTCAGGGAACGGCGAGCAGAGAGATCCACTTCAGACACAATACCCAGACTTCAGGTCACTTATCCTACAACATCTGAGAAATCTCAAGGTAGTGTAACCCCTATGGAGATAGGCATTATCAAGGGGCCACTAAGTAATGAGGAAAAAATAAGAAGAAGGTTAGAAAACTTGTGTTTATACTGTGGACAAAAGGAACACACTGTCTCAAGCTGTCCTTCATTACAAAGACAAAAGAAGGGTAAGAAAACCGGTTATAAAAACATATATCATATCTCAGATACAATGCAATTGACTTTACCTCTCTCTTTGCAGTGGGATCAGGAAAATATACACTCCAAGGCATTGATTGACTCAGGTGCATCTGGGAACTACATTGATTCTGTATATATTGTAAATAATAAAATTCCTCTGGTGTGCAAGCAGAACCCTGTGTTTGTTAAATCAATTGATGGTACTTTAATAAATAAGGGACCCATTACACACCAGACAATACCTTTGCTTATAATGATAAACAATGGGCACACAGAATATATTACATTTGATGTGATCCCCATATCATTGCATACTATCATTTTAGGATATAGTTGGTTGCAAAAACATAATCCCAAAATAGATTGGGAATATTCAAAATTTACACTAGACTCAACATATTGTCTAAACACCTGTTACCCTCATAGTATTTTAACATCATCAGAGACAGGGATACCAGGGATATATCAGGATTTGGCAGAGGTCTTCAATTTGAAAGAAGCAGAGAATTTACCACCCCACAGAAGCTTTGATTGCCCTATAGATATAATTCCAGGGTCACCGATACCACATGGGAAGATCTATCCTTTATCACAAGATGAGTTAGTGTATTTAAGGTCCTATTTGGATGACAACCTGAGAAAGGGATTCATATCCCACTCTACATCCCCAGCTGCAGCAGGCATGTTTTTGGTAAAAAACAAAGATGGCACTCTAAGGCCTATAATTGATTACAGGGTTTTAAACTCCATAACCATAAAGAACAGGTATCCATTACCACTAATACCAGAGATAATAGAACGGTTAAAAGGAGCACAAATATTTACTAAACTAGATTTAAAAGGGGCATATAACCTTATCAGAATGAAGAAAGGTGACGAATGGAAAACCGCTTTTCGGACTCGATATGGGTTATATCAATATAACGTCATGCCTTTTGGATTGAGCAATGCCCCAGCTACTTTCCAACACTTTATTAATGAAATCTTCCGAGATCTAATGGATATCTGTGTTATAGTGTATCTAGATGACATTCTAATTTATTCCAAGACAGAACAGGAACACGAAAGACATGTACGTTGGGTCTTAATGCGCTTGAAGGAACACAAGTTATATGCCAAACATGAAAAGTGTTTATTTCATGTGAACAAAATCAAATTCCTGGGATACATAATAACTCCTAACAGGATCCAAATGGATCCAGATAAAGTTTCATCTGTACTAGAATGGCCCACACCAAAATCGGTTTGTGCCCTACAACGTTTTATTGGCTTTGCCAATTACTATCGAAAGTTTATAAAAAACTTTTCTGATATAGTAAAGCCCTTAACTCAGTTGACTAGTAAGAAACAAAGATATAAATGGACCGAACAGGCCCAATTAGCTTTTGACTACTTAAAGGGGCAATTCTCCAAAGCCCCCATTTTACACATGCCAGATCCTAAGCTACAATATGTGTTAGAGGTAGACGCCTCAAGTTCAGGTATAGGAGCAGTTCTATCTCAACAAGTAGACAACAAATCAGAATTATTTCCTGTAGCTTATTATTCAAGAAGATTCACACCTGCAGAAAACAATTATAGTATAGGAGATAAAGAACTCCTTGCTATCAAAGTATCCCTTGAACAATGGAGGCACTTACTGGAAGGTACACAAAAACCATTTAAAATCTTCACAGATCATAAGAATCTGGAATATTTGAAGAAAAGCAAAACTCTAACTTCCAGACAAGTAAGGTGGTCATTATTCTTAGATAGGTTCAATTTCTTGATCACTTATCGACCAGGAAGCCTGAATACCAAGGCTGATGCATTATCCAGAGTACAGGAAATGACACCTCAAGAGACCCTGACTCCAATAGTACCAATCGAAAAATTTATTGGAGTCCTAACACCTTTAGAGGAAGAGATTAAAAGGGCACAAGAAAACGAAACCAATACACCTAAATACTGTCACAAAAACCTAAATACTGGTTTAATAAACCATAAAGATCAATTGTATATACCCTGTTCATTAAGAAAACAAATATTGAAACACACTCATGATGAACCTTTATCCGGTCATACCGGAATACAAAAAACCATTGAAAAAACAAGAAGAAACTTTTGGTGGCCCCAAATGAATCAAAACATCCAAGATTATGTCAATTCCTGTGACACTTGTGCTAGAAATAAAATAGATCATAAAGGGCCCATCGGATTGTTGACCCCATTGCCAGTTCCGGATAAACCCTGGTCCATGATCTCGATGGACTTTATTGTAGAGCTACCAAAATCAAGGAACTTTAACACTATATTAGTTGTCATAGATCATCTAACAAAATTGGGACATTTTATACCCCTAAAAAGGTTACCCTCAGCTTTTACTACAGCAAATGTTTTCCTTAACCACATAGTGAAACTCCATGGACTACCCACTGATATAATAACAGATAGAGGTACACAATTCACCTCATCCTTTTGGAGATCATTATGCAAATTGTTAAAAATCACACCAAGATATTCAACAGCCTTCCATCCCCAAACCAATGGGATGACTGAGAAACTAAATCAAACATTAGAACAATATCTTCGTTGTTACATTTCCCATTTGCAGGATGATTGGATAGATTATTTATCAATGGCGGAATTCTCTTACAACAATTCGGTATCATCCTCAACAAAAATGACACCGTTATATGTAACCTATGGCTATCATCCGACAACTTTGACACTATCTAAAACTGACGTAAACTCACCAGCTGCTAAAGACTATTCTTTACAACTTGAAGCAAGACTAGCCCTAGTCAAAAAACATTTATCTGATGCAAAGAATTATCAGAAAGCTTATTATGATAAACGTCACAGACCCAGTCCAGTCTATAAAGTGGGTGACAAAGTGTTATTATCTGTAAAGAATCTAAAACTACATGTACCCTCTAAGAAATTGGCGAACCAATACATTGGACCTTTTGTAATCAATAAAATTTTGAACCCTATGACGGTATGTTTAACTCTTCCTGCAGATTATAGGATTCATCCCACTATACATGTGTCTCTGATAAAACCTTATAATTCTACTGTACAAACCAGTCTTCAGACTCCAACTGCGTTACAAATAGATGACCACAACGAATTTGAGGTGGACCGTATTCTAGATTCTAGGATCAAGAATCGTCACCTAGAGTACTTGTTAAAATGGAAAGGTTTTGGTCCTGAGGACAATTCTTGGCATCGTAGCACTGACATTTCTGCTCCCCGTCTGATTAGATCCTTTCATCGCAGGTATCCTTTGAAGCCATCCCTCTCGTCAATTGGGGGACCCCTTGGCGGGGGGAGTGTGTGATATACCTTTAAGGTATATCCCGCCTACCTTTCCTCCACCCTATATCAAGCACACCTGAACCATCATTCCTTGCCTGAAAATTGTTTTCTCTTTGGAGCTTATCTGATCGCATCCCTCATGCTGTGATTCTACTTTTGATATTTCCTAACTTGCTTCATTGTTTCTTTCTCTCTGAAACAGCAGTATGAAGTGAGGATCTTTTGCTGTACACTTTCTATCAAAAGTATTTCATTATTTCTCCAATTCTACCGGAATCCTATTATTTCATCAAACCGGATCAAGGAGCCACCGGATCTACTTGCAGCGTCCCGGAAGCCGCACTCACACCAACACAGTATACCGGTCACAGAGGTAAAACCGTTCTCCTCAAACCTAAGGTAATATTTAATCCATTTACAAAGGATCCGTTCTTACCTTTTCACTCTCTGGAAAGCATCCGCATTACCATGCTAAATCTACCGGTTACTACCATAGTCTGACTGTGCTGTATATATTTTATGTATGATTGTGTGAGTGCGTGAAGTCATTCCTGAAGAATTGTTACAATAAGGATACAACTACTGATGTTTTACTAAGTGTAACTAAATACACATTTACTCTATCATATCTCTGAACTGATTGCTTTATGTTCCTTACCTATATTGCAACAATTGTTTCTACTCAAGTATTCCTTGCTTCTGCTTGGCATCTACGAAGTTTTCTTTCAGTAAAAGTCTCACCAGTGATTTAACAGGTAGTTCAAACCATACTGCCTGTTTTATTCATTAAAAGAGCAACAAACCCTTAGCTTAAAAAACACTGCATAAGTTCCTGCATAAAACAGGACATCACATAATGTCACATCATCTCATAAATTATGAGATCTCTATTTTCTTGCTGTACCCCCCGCACTCCACCGATCCTCCAGGGGAAATAACGGTTCATACAATATACTAGTATGACTAGTTCGCCATTAGTAAAAAATTGTGGCCGTGACATAATTTTTCCAAAAAAATTCTCAATATGAAAATACCTTCTAACTCTCTAACGCTAACTCTCAAACTAACACCTCCCTCAAAATAATATAAAGTGCGACACAAGAATACAAAACATAGAGCTATCAATGGTTCTCTTCAATATTAATTTTAATATGCATTTTGATTGGCGCAATATATTAATCATGTGCTGATACGTAATAAATCATTTAATATATTATATGTGTCACTAATGACTGACTGACACTAAAATAAAATGTATTATTTTCAGCTCTGCATGAGCAAGAAATAAATTTTCATTCTCAAACAAAAATGAGCCTTTTAAAAATGATATATTGGCTAATAGGATTATATTTATTGGTGCGTCTTTAAAGTATTGTAAAAATATAAATGATGCGACCCCTGTCCTCATGAGCAATACCCCTCACTCATAAAATCCTCCATGGGAAATGGTGGTCCATCCCGTAGACCAGGATGACCAATTCCACGTCACTAAATATTGGCGGTCACGCCATCTTGAATTACAAAAACAATATCAAATAATTGTTGACTGCGACACAACTATCCCAATTATATAGCAATCTTATTGTTCATTAAGAGTAAAAAAAAATGCGGATTACATTATTCAGGCGTCAACAAAGACGGCATTATTAATAGGATGTACTATAACAATTGAATAATGGTCACTAAAGCTAATACTGTAACACTTTTTAATTGATGATTGTCTAATTGTGAATGGCTGATTGTTTACGTATTGACTAACTATAAAAGGGGAATGGAAATGGAGTCTATTAAGTCCTACAAAGTTTTGATGAGAGCTGTAGGTCTTCTTGTGATTTTGTGCATTTTCTTACACCTAGATTTAGAGTTTTGCGGCCAAAGGGGTGCATTAGCTATGCATGTTTTTTCCCCCCCGCACCTTTTAAATAACGCTGGTATTTAGAGTTGTCTGAATGGCTGCGTTAGGCTCCAAAAAGGGAGCATAGAGCATAATTTTCCGCCACTTCAACTCTCAATACCAGCGTTGCTTACAGTAGCGGCAAGCTTGAAAAACGTGCTCGTGCACAATTCCCCCATAGGAAACAGTGGGGTCGTTTGAGCTGAAAAAAAACCTAACACCTGCAAAAAAGCCGTGTTCAGCTCCTAACGCAGCCCCATTGTTGTCTATGCGGAAACACTTCCTACGTCTGCACCTAACACCCTAACATGAACCCTGAGTCTAAACACCCCTAACCTTACACTTATTAACCCCTAATCTGCCGCCCCCGCTATCGCTGACCCCTGCATTATATTATTAACCCCTAATCTGCCGCTCCGGACACCGCCGCAACCTACATTATCCCTATGAACCCCTAATATGCTGCCCCTAACACCACCGACCGCTATATTATATTTATTAACCCCCTAATCTGCCCCCCCAACGTCGCCGCTACCTTACCTACACTTATTAACCCCTAATCTGCCGACCGGATCCTGCCGCCACTATAATAAATCTATTAACTCCTAAACCGCCGCACTCCCGTCTCGCAACCCCTATAATAAATTTTATTAACCCCTAATCTGCCCTCCCTAACATCTTTGACACCTAACTTCAAGTATTAACCCCTAATCTGCCGACTGGACCTTGCCACTACTCTAATAAATGTATTAACCCCTAAAGCTAAGTCAAACCCTATCACTAACACCCCCCTAAGTTAAATATAATTTAAATCTAACGAAATAAATTAAATTTTATTTAATTAAATCTTATTAAATAAATTAATCCTATTTAAAGCTAAATACTTACCTGTAAAATAAATAAAATATAGCTACAATATAACGAATAATTATATTATTCCGCCGCTACTCTAATAAATGTATTAACCCCTAAAGCTAAGTCTAACCCTAACACTAACACCCCCCTATGTTAAATATAATTTAAATCTAACGAAATAAATTAAATTTTATTTAATTAAATCTTATTAAATAAATTAATCCTATTTAAAGCTAAATACTTACCTGTAAAATAAATAAAATATAGCTACAATATAACGAATAATTATATCGTAGCTATTTTAGCATTTATATTTATTTTACAGGCAACTTTGTATTTATTTTAACTAGGTACAATAGCTATTAAATAGTTATTTACTATATAATAGCTACCTAGTTAAAATAATTACAAAATTACCTGTAAAATAAATCCTAACCTAAGTTACAATTAAACCTAACACTACACTATCAATAAATTAATTAACTAAGCTACCTACAATTACCTACAATTAAATCAACTAAACTAAATTACAAAAAAAAAACCCCACTAAATTACAAAAAATAAAAAAAGATTACAAGAATTTTAAGCTAATTACACTTACTCTAAGCACCCTAAAAAAATAACAAAGCCCCCAAAATAAAAAAATGCCCTACCCTATTCTAAAATAAAAAGTTAACAGCTCTATTACCTTACCAGTCCTTAAAAGGGCTTTTTGCGGGGCATGCCCCAAAGAAATCAGCTCTTTTGCCTGTAAAAAAAACATACAATACCCCCCCAGCCAATCAGATTGAGCTCGCATTCTATTGGCTGATCGGAACAGCCAATAGAATGCGAGCTCAATCTGATTGGCTGATTGGATCAGCCAATCCGATTGAACTTGAATCTGATTGGCTGATTCAATCAGCCAATCAGATTTTTCCTACCTTAATTCCGATTGGCTGATAGAATCCTATCAGCCAATTAGAATTTGAGGGATGCCATCTTGGATGAAGTCATTTAAAAGAACCTTCATTCAGTGTTAGGACGTCGGAAGAAGAGGATGGATCCGCGCCGGCTGCTTCAAGATGGACCCGCTCCGCTCCGGATGGAAGAAGATAGAAGATGCCGCCTGGATGAAGACTTTGGACCCTCTGGAGGACCTCTTCTTGCCGGATAGGATGAAGACTTCGGACCCTCTGGAGGACCTCTTCTTGCCGGATAGGATGAAGACTTCGGATCCTCTGGAGGACATCTTCTTTCCGGATAGGATGAAGACTTCGGACCCTCTTCTGGACGGATCTGTGATACCAGGCTGGGTGAATACAAGGTAGGGAGATCTTCAGGGGCTTAGTGTTAGGTTTTTTAAGGGGGATTTGGGTGGGTTAGATTAGGGGTATGTGGGTGGTGGGTTGTAATGTTGGGCGGGGTATTGTATGGTTTTTTTTACAGGCAAAAGAGTTGATTTCTTTGGGGCATGCCCCGCAAAAAGCCCTTTTAAGGGCTGGTAAGGTAATAGAGCTGTTAACTTTTTATTTTAGAATAGGGTAGGGCATTTTTTTATTTTGGGGGGCTTTGTTATTTTTTTAGGGGGCTTAGAGTAGGTGTAATTAGTTTAAAATTCTTGTAATCTTTTTTTATTTTTTGTTATTTAGTGTTTGGTTTTTTTTGTAATTTAGTTTAGTTGATTTAATTGTAGGTAATTGTAGGTAGTTTAGTTAATTAATTTATTGATAGTGTAGCGTTAGGTTTAATTGTAACTTAGGTTAGGATTTATTTTACAGGTAATTTTGTAATTATTTTAACTAGGTAGCTATTAAATAGTTAATAACTATTTAATAGCTATTGTACCTAGTTAAAATAAATACAAAGTTGCATGTAAAATAAATATAAATCCTAAAATAGCTACAATGGAATTATTAGTTATAATGTAGCTATATTAGGGTTTATTTGATAGGTAAGTATTTAGTTTTAAATAGGATTAATTTATTTAATAAGAAATAATTTATTTTGTTAGATTTAAATTATATTTAACTTAGGGGGGTGTTAGGGTTAGACTTAGCTTTAGGGGTTAATACATTTATTATAGTAGCGGTGAGGTCCAGTCGGCAGATTAGGGGTTAATTCTTGAAGTTAGGTGGCGGCGATGTTAGGGAGGGCAGATTAGGGGTTAATAAAATTTATTATAGGGTTTGCGAGGTGGGAGTGAGGCGGTTTAGGGGTTAATACATTTATTATAGTGGCGGCGAGGTCCGGTCGGCAGATTAGGGGTTAATAAGTGTAGGTAAGGTAGCGGCAACGTTGGGGAGCAGATTAGGGGTTAATAAATATTAGGTAAGTGTCGGCGGTGTTAGGGGCAGCAGATTAGGGGTTTATAGGGATAATGTAGGTGGCGGCGGTGTCCGGTCAGCAGATTAGGGGTTAAAAAAATGTATTATAGTGGCGGTGATGTGGGGGGACCTCGGTTTAGGGGTACATAGGTAGTTTATGGGTGTTAGTGTACTTTAGAGCACAGTAGTTAAGAGCTTTATAAACCGGTGTTAGCCCATAAAGCTCTTAACTTCTGACTTTTTTCTGCGGCTGGAGTTTTGTTGTTAGAGTTCTAACGCTGACTTCAGCCAAGACTCTAAATACCAGCATTAGGAAGATCCCATTGAAAAGATAGGATACGCAATTGGCGTAAGGGGATCTGCGGTATGGAAAAGTCACGGCTGGAAAGTGAGCATTAGACCTTTTCCTGACTGACTCTAAATACCAGCGGGCGGCCAAAAGCAGCGTTAGGACCCCTTAACGCTGGTTTTGACGGCTAACGCAGAACTCTAAATCTAGGCGACAGTTTTATTGCGACTTTGATGTACTTTACTTTTGTTCTTTGGATATATTGTCCATAAATACTAAGTCCGGGCACATTTTTTTTTTTTTTAAGCAAAATAGAGTTTTAGTTACCCTGGTTTTAAAACTATGATTTTATATATGGTTCCAAAGCACAACAGACCTTTCTCTCCAGAAAACAACAGATCTGAAGAGGTATAGCTGACAGTGTCTCCGCTGAAGGAGCACTGTAAGAAGAGATTCTCAGATATCGAGAGAATCTTGAAGGCCAAGCTGGCCAGGTAGAAGCAGGCTGCACGTTCTACAAGTGGTGGCATGCTGTATACAGCTGAGTTGTCTACATATGAGACTCAGCTGATGGAGAAGCTGGGGTTAGATATGACGCTCGGTCTGGATTTGGTTGGGCATGATACTGACAAGGTGGCAGGTAATTAAAGTTTTATTACATGCGTTTTTCATGTCGCAAAAGTGTTTTTAGTAAAAATTAAGTTTTTTAGGGGGATTGACATAAGGGTGTAAAATTATATTAGTACTCATGTTTGTTTATTTTATTTTTCTAAATCATCTACCAGTGTTGCTGCTGCAGGTACAGCTGCTGCTGCTGCTGCCACTGCTGGGAATGAGACACTCCTATTGCCCTTCAGTATCCATACTGAATCCAGCCACAGCTTCTCCTCGGCCACCACACATCCTGAAATAATGTGCAGAACCCCTTATGGAGCAAGCATTGGCTGTTCTACAGGTATGTTGTTTAATGTTATATTTTGTTTAATTAAAATGCTCTTATTTTATGGGGCATGTAGATTAGTGTTAGGTATAATAGTGTTTTTTTATTTTGGATATTGTAGTTTATTATTTTTTGTAACTTATATATTTTTATTTTATTATAACAGATCTTTCTTTTCATTTAACCTAGGAGGGGGATAGTTTAGAGGGGGGGTTTAGGTGTTAGTGTAGTTCTAGTTTGCTTGGGAGTGGGAGGTGACAGTTTAGGCCTTAATCTCCTAACCACCTCCCATACCGGTGTTGGTAAAAATCTAGGTTACCAAATTATTTTTTATTATCTTAGCAGTTGCCAACCAAAAAAAATGTATATATACGTAACAATATATTTCTTTCTAATGACACGGTGAGTCCACGGATCATCATCAATTACTGTTGGGAATATAACTCCTGGCCAGCAGGAGGAGGAAAAGAGCACCACAGCAAAGCTGTTAAATATCACTCCCCTACCCACAATCCCCCAGTCATTCTCTTTGCCTGTAGTGCAAGGAGGAGGTGAAGTTTAGGTGTCTAATGAGAAGTTTTCTTCAATCAAGATTTTATTATTTTTTGGCAGAGTAAGCTTACTCTGTTCTTTTTCTGGGGTCTAGCCTAGTTCACACCAGTCTCTTCAGTAGGGCAGTGGAGGCATTTGAGCACTCTACCCTAACTAGAAAACCTGAGTAGGTTTACTCAGTTTTTCTCTCTTCACAGGTCCATGTGAGGTGCTGCACCCTCTCAAAACAGGTGAGCTGTCCTGCTGCCGGAGAGCACTTTCAGGTAAGTGCCATTTTAATTTTCTTTTGCAAGGAGATTGCTGGCACTTGTTACAGCTAAACGCTGTCTTATTTAATATGGGACTTTATTAAACCTTCATGTTTGAGGTTTCTTTTAGGCAGTTTGGGCATTGAGACTGTGAGGTGATTTATGGTGGCTCAGTGTGTTATAGTAGTTTTTATACTTTAACTTTTGGTCATGGAGATTACTGTTGTAAGCCATTTTTTTGTCGTCTGTTAGGGCTCTGTAACTGCTCTATATTTGAAAATGAGCTGCAGGACATGTAGGCACCTCAGTAAAGCTACTGAGGTGTATAGGTAGCCTGAGATCTATTTGATTTGTTGCGCTAACACACATTTCTATTTAAAGACACAGTACACATTTATTTTTTGTTTTCAAATAAAATAATTTTTACACTTTATCCTTATTTATTACATAAGATGGATCAAGAGGCTTTTCAAACCATTACCCTAGGTGAAGTTGCCGCTTGTCAGTTATGTTTTGATGCTCAGGTGGAACCCCCAGTTCCTTTTTGTTCCTCATGCATTGAGAGAACTTTAAGTTATAGAGATAAAATATTTGACCATGAGCCACCATTATCCTAGGCAAATGCTGTTCAGGTGTCTCCTGTTGTAGATATGCCGTAGATTTCTCCTCAAGCGTCCCAAATTTTTCAGTCTCCACATACAGTGCCCTGTGTTTCATCTTGCAATCCTGTAGGATTTTCTCTACAAGACATTGCTTTCCAGGGATCCCTTGCGGTATCTGAGGCCTTGTCAGCTTTCCCCATGTTTCAGGGAAGGGGTAAAAGTAAATTTATAGAAACAGAAAGGTTTCTGATCAAGTTATGGCTATCCAGAGTGTCCCTTCCCATAAGCCTGAGGAAGAAGACATGTTGGTAGCATCTGAGGGGGAAATCTCAGACTCAGACAGTGCAATTCCTTCTTCTGATGCTGAAGGGGTATCCTTCAGATTTAAGCTTGAACACCTTTGCTTATTACTTAAGGAGGTTTTGGCTACTTTGGACGACTGCGACACAACTATCATAGTCAATCCTAAACAATCTAGTAAATTGAACAAATACTTTGATGTTCCCTCCGCAGTGGAGGTTTTTCCGGGTCCTGACCGTGCTGAGGAGATTGTTGCTTGAAAATGGGAAAGACTTGGTATTTCTTTTTCTCCATCTCCTATATTTAAGAAGATGTTTCCTATAGCTGATTCTATTAAGGTGTCATGTCAGATGGTTCCAAAGGTAGAAGCAGCGATCTCCACTTTGGCCAAGAGGACTACTATTCCCATAGAGGATAGTTGTTCTTTTAAGGTTCCAATGGATAAAAAATTGGAGGCTTTACTTAAAAAGATGTATGTCCACCAAGGTCTACAATAGCAACCTGCTGTGTGTATCACCACTGTCACCAGTGCTGCGGCTTACTGGTTTAATGCGTTGTCTGAATATCTTCAGACAAATACCCCTCTTGATGAGATCCAGGACAGGATTAAGGCTCTCAAGTTAGCCAATCCCTTTATTACAGATGCTTCCTTACAGGTTATTAAACTGTGAGCCAAAATTTCTGGTTTTGCGGTCCTAGCCCGCAGGGCCTTGTGGTTGAAGTCCTGGTCTGCGGATGTTTCATTTAAATCTATGCTCATTGCTATTCCTTACAAGGGTAAGACCTTATTTGGACCTGGTTTAACGGAAATTATCTCAGATATTACTGGAGGGAAGGGATCTTTTCTTCCTCAAGATAAAAAGAATAAGCAGAAGGGACGTCAGAGCAATTTTCTTTCCTTTTGTAACTTTAAAGGCAAGTCTTCCTCCCCTTCCTCCAAGCAAGATCAAGCCAAGCCTTCCTGGAAGCCCAACCAGTCATGGAATAAGGCAAAGTAATCTAAAACACCTTCAGCTGATTCCAAGTCAGTATGAAGGGTTGGCCCCAGATTCGGGAGCGGATCTTGTAGGGGGCAGACTCTCTTTTTTTCCCCAGGCTTGGATAAGAGATGTACCAGTTCCCTGGGTGGTGGACATTGTCTCCCAGGGATACAAAATAGACTTTAAAACTTTTCCTCCCAGAGGCAGGTTTCTCCTCTCCAGATTATCTGTAGACCAGATAAAAAGAGAGGCGTTCTTACATTGTGTCAAGGACCTTGCTGCCCTGGGGGTAATAGTTCCAGTTCCCTTTCAGGAAAGAGGTCTGGGATTTTATTCAAATCTGTTCGTAGTTCCCAAAAAGGAGGGAACTTTTTGACTAATCCTAGATCTAAAATGTTTAAACAAGTTTCTCAGAGTGCCATCCTTCAAGATGGAGACTATACGCTCCATTCTTCCCTTGGTACAAGAGGGTCAGTTTATGACAACCTTAGACCTAAAGGATGCATACCTTCATGTTCCCATTCACAGGGATCATCACAAGTTTCTGAGATTCACATTTTTGGACAATAATTTCCAGTTTGTGGACCTTCCATTCGGCCTTGCCACAGCTCCCAGAATTTTTTCAGCTGTGCTTCGATCTTGGGGCCTTATAGTGGCACATTATCTGGACGACATTCTGGTTCAGGTGCCATCTTTTTAACAAGCAGAATCTCATACAGAAATCTTGTTGTCTTTTCTTTGATCCCACAGATGGAAGGTGAATCGGGAAAAAAGGTCTCTGGTTCCAACTACAAGGGTCATATTTTTGGGGACCATAATAGACTCCCTGTTAATGAAGATTTTTCTGACAGAGGTCAGAAAAAGAAAAAATTTTGACTCTTGTCTTGCCCTTCAGTCCTCTCCACAGCCATCAGTGGATCAATGTATGGAGGTAATCTGTCTGTTGGTGATTCCATTGACATCATTCCATTTACTTGGTTCCATCTCAGACCTATGCAGTTATGCATGCTCAGACAATGGAACGGGGACTATATGGACCTGTCTCCATGTGTAGATCTAGATCAGGCATCAATAGACTCTCTTCTGTGGTGGATTTCTTAGGATCATCTCTCACAGGGTACTTGCTTCCGCAGACCCTCCTGGGTGATTGTGACCATGGATGCCAGCCTTCTAGGTTGTGGGGCAGTATTGGGCTCATTGAAGGCTCAGGGCTTATGGACCCAGGAGTAGTCAGTCCTGCCTATAAACATCTTGGAGCTGAGAGCAATCTTCAATGCTCTTCTGGCCTGGCCTCAGTTAACCTTAGCCTGGTTTATCAGATTCCAGTTGGACAACATAACCTTGGTGGCCTACATCAACCAACAGGGGGGAACTCAGAGTTCCTTGGCCATGACAGAGGTGGCCCAAATTATTCAGTGGGCAGAGACCCACAACTGCTGTCTTTCTGCGATCCACATCCCAGTAGTGGACAATTGGGAAGCAGATTTTCTGAGCAGACAGACTTTTTATCCCGGGGAGTGGAAACTTCATTCAGATGTGTTTTCCAGCTTGACCCTCAAGTGTTGGCAGCCGAAATTTGGATCTCATAGCTTCTTGTCAGAATGCCAAACTTCCGAGATATGGCTCGAGGTCAAGAGATCCATAGTCATTTCTTATCAATGCTCTTGCAGTTCCTTGGAACTTCAGTGTAGCATACCTGTTTCCTCCGTTCGATCTCCTTCCAAGAATCATTGCTTGAATCAAGCAGGATAGGGCGTCTGTAATTCTCATAGCCCCGGTGTGGCCTCGCAGGATTTTGTATGCAGACCTAATGGAAATTTCATCCTTTCCACCTTGGAGACTGTCTCTGAGGAAGGACCTTCTATTTCAGGGTCCCTTCCTAAGTCAAAATCTTGTTTCTCTGAAGCTGACTGCTTGGAGATTGAAGGCTTAATTTTAGCTAAGCGTGGATTTTCAGAGTCAGTCATTGAGACCTTGATTCAGGCTTGTAAGCCTGTGACTCACAGGATTTACCATAAGATCTGGCGTAAATACTTGTATTGGTGTGAATCCAAAGGATACTCTTAGAGTAGAGTAAGGATTCCTAGTATTTTTTCCTTTCTCCAGGATAGTCTGGAGAAGGGTTTGTCGGCAAGTACTCTAAAGGGTCAGATTTCAGCACTGTCTATTTTGTTACATAAGTACTTGGCGGATGTGCCAGACGTGCAATCGTTTTGTCAGGCCTTGGTTAGAATTCAGCCTGTTTAAACCTGTTACTCCTCCATGGAGTTTTGTTTCTTGTTGCTATTTCCTCTGATCGGAGAGTTTCTGAACTCCCTGCTTTACAGTGTGATTCCCTTTATCTTATATTTCACTCTGATAAGGTGGTTCTGCCTACTAAGTTTGGTTTCCTGCCCAAAGAATATTAATCAGGAAATTGTTGTACCTTTTTTGTGTCCTAATCCTTCTTCTCACAAACTTCTGTAAGTCTGAGGATGGGTCATTTTGGGCCCGTAAATGTTCACTAAATAAAGTGACTACCTTTATGCAAGACCTTTGGAGTGCTTTTCTGTTCTTACACAGAATGTATCTAGCAATAAAATAAGCATGCTCAAATTTAATATTTGATAGATTGCATACTTATTTTATTTTATATATATATATATATATATATATATATATATATATATATATATATATATATATATATATATATATATATAATCTACTGACATTCACAGATATCCTGACAAGTCATAAAAGACCTACATTTGTTTACACGTAAAGTGGTATTATCACTCGTTAGCCATCAAAAGAAGAGGATGCTTCGCGCCGAATGTCTTGATGACGGACCCACTCCACGACCCGGATGGATGAAGATAGAAGATGCCGTCTGGATGAAAACTTCTGCCCGTCTTGAGGACCACTTCTGCCTGCTTCGTTGAGGACTTCTTACTGCTTGGATGAAGACTTCTCCCGGCTTCGCTGATGATGGATGTCGGCTCTTCAAAACTGTAAGTGGATCTTCGGGGGTTAGTGTTAGGATTTTTTAAGGCTGAATTGGGTGGTTTTTAATTTTAGATTAGGGGTTTGGGCTGCAAAAGAGCTAAATGCCCTTTTAAGGGCAATGCCCATCCAAATGCCGTTTTCATGGCAATGGGGAGCTTAAGTTTTTTTAGTTAGGATTTATTTGGGGGGTTGGTTGTGTGGGTGGTGAATTTTACTGTTGGGGTGTTATTTGTATTTTTTTTTTTGACTGGTAAAAGAGCTGATTTCTTTGGGGCAATTCACGCGCAAAAGGCCCTTTTAAGGGCTATTGGTAGTTTAGTTTAGGCTAGGTTTTTATTTTATTTTGGGTGGGCTTTTTTATTTTGATAGGGCTCTTAGATTAGGTGTAATTAGTTTAAATATCTTGTAATTTGTTTTTTAATTTCTGTAATTTAGTGGGATTTTTTTGGTAATTTAGCTAATTTTATTTAATTTATTTAATTGTATTTAATTTAGGTAAATTATTTAATTGTAGTGTAGTGTTAGGTGTTAGTGTAACTTAGGTTAGGTTTTATTTTACAGGTCAATTTGTATTTATTTTAGCTAGGTAGTTATTAAATAGTTAATAACTATTTAGTAACTATTCTATCTAGTTAAAATAAATACAAACTTGCCTGTAAAATAAAAATAAACCCTAAGCTAGCTACAATGTAACTATTAGTTATATTGTAGCTAGCTTAGGGTTTATTTTATAGGTAAGTATTTAGTTTTAAATAGGAATAATTTAGTTAATTTTTGGAATTGTATTTAGATTTATTTAAATTATATTTAAGTTAGGGGGTGTTAGGGTTAGGGTTAGACTTAGGTTTAGGGGTTAAAAAATTTATAATAGTGGCAGTGACGTTGGGGGCGGCAGATTAGGGGTTAATAAATGTAGGTAGGTGGCAACGACAATGGGGTAGGCAGATTAGGGGTTAATAAATATAATGTAGGTGTCAGCGATGTTGGGGGCGGCAGATTAGGGGTTAATAAGTGTAAGATTAGGGGTTCATGTTAGGGTGTTAGGTGTAAACATAAATTTAGTTTCCCCATAGGAATCAATGGGGCTGCGTTACTGAGATTTAAGCTGCTTTCTTGCAGGTGTTAGACTTTTTCTAAGCCGGCTCTCCCCATAGATGACTATGGGGAAATCGTGCACGAGCACGTACAACCAGCTCACCGCTGACTTAAACAGCGCTGGTATTGGAGTGCAGTGTGGAGCTCAATTTTGCTCTACGCTCACTTCTTGCCTTTTAACGCCGGGTTTGTAAAAACCCGTAATACCAGCGCTGCAGGGAAGTGAGAGGTGAGAAAAAACTGCAGGATAGCACCGCACAGCTCATAACGCAAGACTCATAATCTACCCGTTTATTTTTTATTATTATTATTAATTACTTTCAGCCAGATTACGAGTTTTGCGGTAACAGGGGTGCGTTGCTAACGTGCACTTTATTGTCACCGCTCACTGCAGCGCTGGTATTACGGGTTTTTACAAACCCGGCGTTAACAGACAAGAGTGAGCGTAGAGCAAAATTGAGCTCCACACTGCACTCCAATACCAGCGCTGCTTAAGTCAGAGGTGAGCTGGTTGTATGTGCTTGTGCATGATTTCCCCATAGACATCAATGGGGAGAGCTGGCTGTGAAAAAGTCTAACACCTGCAAAAAAGCAGCGTAAAACTCAGTAACGCAGCCCCATTGATTCCTATGGGAAACACATTTTATGTTTACACCTAGCACCCTAACATGAACCCTGAGTCTTAACAACCCTAATCTTACACTTATTAACCCCTAATCTGCCGCCCCTGACATCACCGACACCTGCATTATACTTATTAACCCCTAATCTGCCGCTCCGGACATTGCCGCCACTATAATAAACATATTAACCCCTAACTCCCACCTCGCAAACATTAGTTAAATATTATTAACCCCTAATCTGCTGTCCCTAACATCGCCGCCACCTACCTAAATTTATTAACCCCTAATCTGCCGCCCCCAACGTCGCCACCACTATATTACATTTATTAACCCCTAAATCTAAGTCTAGCCCTAAACCTAACACCCCCTAACTTAAATATAATTTAAATAAATCTAAATAAAACCTACTATTATCATCTAAATTATTCCTATTTAAAACTAAATACTTACCTATAAAATAAACCCTAAGCTAGCTACAATATAACTAATAGTTACATTGTAGATAGCTTAGGGTTTATTTTTATTTTACAGGCAAGTTTGTATTTATTTTAACTAGGTAGAATAGTTATTAAATAGTTATTAACTATTTAATAACTACCTAGCTAAAATAAATACAAATTAACCTGTAAAATAAACCTAACCTAAGTTACACTAACACCTAACCTAACCCTACAATTAAATACATTAAATACAATTATCTCAATTTAAACACCCCCCACTAAATTACAGAAAATATTAAACAAATTACAAGATCTTTAAACTAATTACAGTTAATCTAAGAGCCCTATCAAAATAAAAAAAGCCCTCCCAATATAAAAAAAAATCCTAGCCTAAACGAAACTATCAATAGCCCTTAAAAGGTCCTTTTGCGGGGCATTGCCCCAAAGAAATCAGCTCTTTTACCTGAAAAAGAAATACAAACAACCCCCCCAACAGTAAAACCCACCACCCACACAACCAACCCCCCAAATAAAACCCTAACTAAAAAACCTAAGCTCCCCATTGCCCTGAAAAGGGCATTTGGATGGGCATTGCCCTTAAAAGGGCATTTAGCTCTATTGCTGCCCAAAGCCCTAACCTAAAAATAAAATCCACCCAATATACCCTTAAAAAAATCCTAACACTAACCCCAGAAGATTCACTTACCGGGAGAAGTCTTCATCCAAGTGGCAAGATGTCCTCAACGAAGCAGGCAGAAGTGGTCCTCCAGACTGGCAGAAGTGGTCCTCCAGACGGGCAGAAGTCTTCATCCAGATGGCATCTTCTATCTTCATCCAACCGGCGCTGAGCGGGTTCATCTTCAAGACATCCGACGCGGAGTATCCTCTTCTTCTGACAGACTAACGACGAATGAAGGTTCCTTTAAATGACGTCATCCAAGATTGCATCCCTTAGATTCTGATTGGCTGATAGAATCTTGACGGGATAGGGTGTACCGCTCACTTTTTGCCCTCCCAGGACAAACTCATAATACCAGCGCTATGTGAGACCCGTTGAAAAAAGACTACACACAAATTGCGTATGTTGATTTGCGGTAAGGCCAAAAAAGTGTGCGGTGCCCCTAAATCTGTAAGACTCGTAATACCAGCGGTAGTGAAAAAGCAGCGTTATAACCTGATAACGCTGCTTTTTCAGTATAACGCAAAACTCATTATCTAGCAGTTTGTTTGGCCCAACTTATAATTGAATTGTTATGTATTTGTTTTAATTTTAAATTGTTTGTCTTCATTTTGGGCTTTTTTTAAGTATGTTCACGTAAGTAGCCTTTTTCTTATGTATTAGATATACACGCATATACTTTCACCTATTCAAATCAGGGGTATGTCCTAATGAATAATAGCAATTGGATGTCAAATAATAGAATGAGTGAATCAGACTAATCTAAGGCCTTTTTAGGAACAGCCCTGATGTTCCTCCAATGAACGTTTGCCCTGAGGAAGCCCCAATGACGCCATAGTCACGTGGGGGGTGAAAAGCGCGTTGGCAGTGATGTATCCTGTGCGAGAGGCACAGCACTTTACCTGAAATGTTTGGTTTACAGCGGACACAGCGTGCAACAGAAACATAAAAATATATAAAGCGCTGGGTTATTTGCGGGGCTCTTTAAGCACCCCTTCTTGAACTTGCAAAACCGAAAAAGGCTTATCTGCAGGGGATTATTTCTCTATTTGCTGACTGGATAACATCTCTTTTTAGATTGTCTCTTTCCCAGCTGGGTGTGTAAGACAGAAGATAAGCGTTGGAAGTGGAAACTACTAATACCTATTGTCACCTGTTTAAGGCGGAACTTACACACTGATACATGTGAACTGCTTAACTTTCCACATGCTGGACTGTCATGACACACTATAACCCATGTAATAATTGTGTGCATGGGAATAGACATATGCAATTGCTTTCAACGCTTTACCAACCTTGTTATGATAGTACCCTGACTTTATTGGGGATATACATAGATCCTACGTATACATTAATTTTCATGACACCGGATACTATGGGTCTGTAGCGGTTCCCTCTGAATTAGGTGTTGTACATTCCCCTTGCCAGGGTTCATCCACTTATATTTTCATGCATGTATAAAGTTTTTGCACAGTTATAAGTGTATGAGCATAGATCCTCACGGATCACCATGGCAAACAGGTTTTCACCAGAGTAGCGAAGTTACCCTCTGGTGGACATGTTGCCCCTTTAAATCTGTGGTTTATTACCGCATATTGATTTTTACTAATGTCTTTATTTACATGTATGTAATGGTGAACCTTAGTTATTATTATTTATTTCCCAAACAAGCATAGATACTTAAGGATCACTATGGTGGCCCATTTTTTGCTTTAATTGCGAAGCCACCGTCTAGTGGAGGTGTCGCTTTGTTTATAGGGTTTAATCTCACCATTTGTGTTTACAGGTATAACTTACCACTCGCACATTGTGGTATTTAATGATGTTATCACGGTTCATCTATTGGTTTAAATACATTTGTAATTTAATACTCTTGATGTATACATTTGATAAACTGGGCACTGTAGACATCCTGATTAAACTAGCCATGATGTTTGGCTTTTTTTCTTGAAGAATAAATTTGGTGTGCTGAAATCCCTATCTTGTAAGTAGTTACTTATTAAGTGTCTACTTTTTCTCTCTTACTTTTGAAATTTTGAACTATGAATTTTTAAGGGTCTGCCCACAAATTCCCTATAAAGGGCACTTTATATTCATTAGACATTTTTTTGAGTCCTTCTGGATTGAACAACTGTATTTCTCCCTTACCCATTTAATATTAATATAACAAGATACTTTACACAAGTCTTATTACATCTCAATACATCTGAGATAAATTTAAGGGAAGTATAATTAAGCTATTTAGCCCACAAATGGTTTTATGTAACTTCAATTAAAACACCAGAAATTGTATATATTATTAATGCAACAACCAATGTATATGCCAATTAATCTGAGCTGAAATAACCTCTTATTCAGCCACAATAAGACAAATGTTAAAATATATATATTGCAATAACTGTAATTAACTTATGATATTAAAATACAAAAATTATTTCTAAACATTAATATTTAATACCAGTATACTTACTACCCTTGGTCTAATTAATGTTAAATATAAGAATAAATATAAATAAATAAATATAAGAATAAACTTTAACTCACAACTACAATATAACTATAATTTTAGAAAACCTTGATTTAAAACATTAAAAATATAGAGCCACTGTATACATCAACAAATAAACCAATTTGAAAGTTTCAGCTTTTCCAGATAAATCCGTTGACCGTCATAAATAAGAGGTTTTGCACTTATGGAAAAAGAAAAATTAGGCCCAGTATTGCTTTATAGAGACTGTGTTCCAAAGGCAGCAAGTTTATCAGTCAAAATTCCAGCAAAGACCCCCTTTTCTTTCCTCTTGCATGAACTTTTATCAAGTGAAAAGCCTGTCTCTATTTTGTAATCATTGGTGAATATTCGGCTACGCCCCATCGGTACTGTCTCTCCATTGGCCCTCGGAGCTGAACATTTCATTGGCTTACTGGGAATGTATGGGTTTTAACAGTCAACCCGTTTGACGGTAATTCTCGTATAAACCACCAGAGGGCAGCAGACAACCAGAAATGCATTTTCATTATCAATACTGCTAACAGTTTAATATCTAACTTTTAAAGTGTTTATTAAATACACTTTAAATTTCAGTATCAGTAAATAATATGTCCAATATGTATCAGATTATTTAAAGGGACAGTCTAGGCCAAAATAAACTTTCATGATTTTAAACAATTTTCCAATTTACTTTTATCACCAATTTTGCTTTGTTCTCTTGGTATTCTTAGTTAAAAGCTTAACCTAGGAGGTTCATATGCTAATTTCTTAGACCTTGAAGGCCACCTCTTTTCAGAATGCATTTTAACAGTTTTTCATCACTAGAGGGTGTTGGTTTGTGTATTTAATATAGATAACACTGTGCTCGTGCACGTGAAGTTATCTGGGAGCAGGCACTGATTGGCTAAACTGCAAGTCTGTCAAAATAACTGAAATAAAGGGGCAGTTTGCAGAGGCTTAGATACAAGATAATCACAGAGGTTAAAAGTATATAACTGTGTTGGTTATGCAAAACTGGGTAATGGGTAATAAAGGGATTATCTATCTTTTAAAACAATAAAAATTCTGGTGTAGACTGTCCCTTTAATACTATTTAAGATGAGTATTTTCATACTAAACATGATATACTACTTATAATATTTTAGAAGATGCATATTGTCATCTTTCCCAGTTATTATAAATATTCTATACTTGTGGATAACATTTTAATATTTAGTGTCTGGACATATGTTTATGACCAATATTCATAGGACATCTTGTTGGTTTATTACATGTCTGAAAATTAAAGAAATATATGTTGTTATTTTGAAATAAGTCAAACATTTATAAATATCAATGCAGTTATTTATTTTAATTCATTATATCCAACACAGTATGTAACATGTGATATATCTCTTAGATCATTATATATATTATTCAGGCAGTCTGCGGTACACATTCATTTATCTAACTATATAGATAATTTGTTATCAAAAGTACATAGGTTAAGATATTTTAAAATCTTAATTTTTAGGCTTTCAACTTCCCATATTACTCTTCTTAGGCATAGACAATCTTTTAGGTTTCATATATATATATATATATATATGTTGTTAATACGATCTGAGTATTTTAAATTATATGACAGCTATAGACACACCATTTATATGACTTTCTAAGTACACATTCTGCTATTAAGATTTAAGCTTCCACGAAAACTGGGGTTCTGTGTATTCAACTCAGCATAGGGTAATTTACTCTTGCATGTAAAAGGGTTACCTCTCCTGAAAACCTGTCTTTCTGTGCATACACTTGGGTTTCAAAAGATTTGCTCTAGACCGAGCGACTGTTGTTCCTGCATGGGGTCATCATCTATCTTGACTTTTATTAGGGCAATTATTTAAGTCATAGATTTTTATCTGAGCCAAGGTATTAAACACAGACTCTTCGTAGATTGGGACACATGTTTGCAATTCGTCCTTGACAAATGAGAAAGGGGGGTTGTGTTTCAAACAGCTTCTCAAATAAATGAATTATTTGGTGTAGATAAATATATATATATATATATATATATACAGTGCATATATATATATACAGTGTATATATATATACAGTGTATATATATATATATACAGTGTATATATATATATATATATATATATATATATATATATATAATTTAATAACACTCACAGATATCCTGCCATAAATCCCCCTTTCAAATTTAAATACAGTATATGTAGGACACATATAATTGAATTGACTTAAAGTCAGTGGTACTTGGTGAGTGTACTGACATTATGCATCATAGACAGTCTTATTATGAAGAGAGTCCATTATTTTTGAGCCCTCATGCTCGCTAGCTGGACATCTTTAAACTACAATACTTCTTTAGTGCATTTGGGGAAATTACCTTTCATTCTCCATCTATGACTTGTAGTTGGGATCTAGGATGGCACGCTTGCAACTGATTAATATGGACACATTTATCCATAAAGGTATCATTTTTAGGTATCCTAATTTTATAGGCAACTGGAGATATTTTGTCAGAAATTACAAAAGGACCTTTCCATGATGGGAGAAACTTCTTCTCCTTATCCTGATCTCTTCCAAAGTTATAAAGATAAACTTTATCATTAATTTCATATTCCTTTTTGGAAGCTTTTAGATCATAATAGGTTTTAGCGGCAGTTGCGGCCTTCTCTGTTCTTTTGAGCAAATGAAAAGGCATATTTCAGATTGCTTTCTTAACTTTTCCACATATTGATGTGTAGTAGCGGCATTTATCAAGTTCTGGTCTGATGATGTACTGTATAATAGATGCTGCGGTAGAACCATTCTTCTACCAGTCATCAATTCAAAAGGTGACATCTTAGTAGCACTACTTGGAGTTGCTCTTAACGCCATTAGGACTAGAGGTAATGTTACATCCCAGTATTTACCTGTTTCACTCACAAACTTTTTGAGGATTTTCACAATGGAATAGTTTTAATGCTCCACACCACCACTAGAAGCAGCTCTATATGCAAAATTGAGCTTTCTTTTGACCCCTAGCATTTTCCACGTTTTGGTCATTACTTTGCTAGTGAAGTGGGTCCCCTGATCAGATTCCATTCGCTGGGGTAAACCAAATCTGGAAAAAACGTGGTTGATGGGTAATGCTGTGCATGTTTAAGCACTATTGTTAGGTGCATTGATGCCTAGTTACTGGACCAATAAAATCAATTTGTATATCTGACCATGGCATTACCATCCTCCTTTTCTGCAATGGCGCTCTATGCATTGGCGCAGTGTGTTGGAACTGTGGACAGATTAAAGAACCCTGACAGTAGGTTTGAACATCAATCAACATATGCGCCAAAAGGCGTAGTCACACAATATTTCATATGTTAATTTGGCAGCACGATGGCCAGATGTGGGAGCATCATGGACATGTTGAAGTATGAGACTTTGTAGGTACTACCCATTGTTGGATGCTAGTTTTGGAGGTTCTAATTAACAAACCATCCTGTAACTTGAATTGCGATCTGGACTTCATTAAGATTCTAAGATCTTACTTGCCAATACCGTCCTCTTTTGAGATGGGGTGGTTTTTAGGATCTTCTTTGTGTTTATAGAAATACCTATAATGGGATCTTCTTTTTGACTAGTGATCAGGTCCTCACTAGGAGAATCCTGACTCTATTATACCAGGTTAGGCTCACTTTCGTATTTAGCCTTGTTTCTGGTAATGGCTTCTACCTGAATTGTACCCATTAGGTGGTCAATATTAAGGAGTTCTCCAGTTATGGCTCCTTGTTTGGCTAATGAATCTGCAAGATCATTGCCTTCCTTATCAAGACCTTGAATTCTGGAATGACCCTTGGTCTTTTTCCAGTGTATTGGTTAAACCATTGGACACCACTAACTTATCAATCTAGCAGAACAACTTGCCACGTTTGACTGGTTTGTTGTTAGTTTTATGCATGACATTTCTTTTCCAAGTTGGCAGGTATTCAACAAAACTGTTACGCACAGTCAGTAATGATCACAAATTCATGAATACCTTGTTCAATAGCCATTTCAATGTTTTTTAGGACATCAGTTAGTTCTGCTACTTGATTGGATCTTGGGCCAATGTTGAAACCTACAGAAATATTTGGGAATCCATTTTCCCATACTATACCAATGCTGGTGACTAATCTGCGCATGGTAAGAACAACCATCAACATATACCCGAGGTAATGTTTGGCAATGGTCCTCGTATATTTTATATGGGGAAAGCAATTGTTCCTCCATGAAATAACCTTTTGGAAGGAAAACGCTAGCTTATACTTGTCTTCCTTGTATACCTTTATGGTCCAATATCCCTGTGCACAATCAATGGCAGTGAATATTTTGGATCCCTGCATCTGTGCTAGGCACTGGTCAATATATGGCAAAGGTCAGTCAGACATGTACACTTGTTTGTTTAGCTGTCGTAAGTCAGCACACAAACGCCATTGTCTATTGGTCTTAAGAACACCTACAATAGGATTGTTATAAGAGCTGTGCACCTGTTTGATGATACCCCTTTCTTCCAGGTTCCTTATGATTTCTGCAAGAGAATCATATGAGGCGAAAGGAAGTCTGTATTGTTTAACAAAGACAGGTGCTGCATTGGGATCTGTTTGTATTCTTGCAATGTGCAATTATGTAGTCCCAGAGTCATAAGAAACCTTAGCAAAAATATCCTTGTACTCAATCAGGAGTTCTCGTAGGAGTTTGCGTTCATCATCACTGGAACAGCCATTAGCTAAGAAGATTTGCTCTTCAAATATTTGCTGAAATCCTTGAAAGATTTCAGGCTGTCCTATCTCATAGACTTCTTCCAACCTAGAGGTGAAATCCCCTTGATTATAATTTACATTGCCCCCATGATTCTGGGTATTGGGGTATACTTGCTCTTTGATCAGCTGATCAAATACTAGGGAGGCTTCTTTAATTTTACAGATGCCTTCCTCTGAGCTGAATAGATAAAGACTGACTTGTAAACAATCCCTCTGGTATAGATACAAATGACTGTTCTATTAACTGTTCTTCAGTTAAGTATCCTTCAGGTATTAGCCCAATTACATTATTCTGGAATCCAAAAGTGTAGTAACTGTATTCTAGAGCATATCCTATGGTAGTTCCCTTGGACAAGGTGATATCTTGTGGGGTCATGTTATGCACAAATACATGTATTGGGATAGTTCCAATATTTACCATGGGAGTATGGTCATTGTTATATTCAGATTTTTCATTCTATGGGAGATGCATATTAGTGTTTCAGACGTTTTTAATTTCTGACCTCTTTTTACCTATAAGGATAAGAGGAATTTATCAGTCCCAGCAGGGATAACAACATCATTAGACACCTGCATATTCACAGCATATGGCATTTGCTGGTTTGATTTCAGGGCTGTATTTTCATCCTGAAATACTCCAGGGTCCCCCTTTAACCTGCTCCAGAGGAAATGGTTAATCAAATCCATTTCTATGGCATATCTATGTAAGAGATCATTGCCAATGTATATTTGATTATAGGGATTATTTAAAACTAAAAACAGGTGCTTCGCTGATCTATTACATATAGATATTACATTTAGCTGTAACATTATAGCTTTCAGATTTTTCATCCAAGTCATAGACCCAAAGATCTTGGGGGCAAAGGTATTTAATCACTTTAGGTTCAGCTATCTGCACCAATAAGCCTGTGCCAAGGTCATGCATTTGCATAGGAATAAATAGATCATTTTTAACTCTCTCAATTCCTGCAAGGAATTTAGCGTGATATCCCCCTTTAGGGGACTTAGTGTCCCCTTGTGGAGAGAATTGGTTAATGCATTGTCATCTTGGAAATATTGGCTATCTTTCCAGGTGAATCACTTAGGGGAGTCTGATCATCTATTTGAAGGACCGTTATCTCAGGTGCAGAGTTATTTCTGAAATGAATCTCCACAGAATCTGGCTTCTCTTCCACCACGTGACAGTTATGTCTGGTGTGAGTTATGCCGGACCACTCATAATTAATAGTTTTTTTAACTTGTGACCAAATTACATTATTTATGCAATCAATTATGGTGCTTAATCACTTAAAAAAGGTTGATACCAATGATTAAACGATCAGATGGCAGATCTACTATAATGACTGGGGGTTTTATTACCCTGTTCCCCAGCTTTAGCTTTAACCATGCAGTACCCTAAACTCTGAGAGAGTCACACCCTACACCTATTAGTGAACCATCAAATTCCTTTAGTTTAGGTTTGTGGGGTGTTAGCTCAATTAGCTGTGTGTAGTATCTGTGGGATAAAATAGTTGCCTGAGATCCAGTATCAATTAATCCCATTATAGGGTTAGTAACTGAATCCTGGAGCTCAGCTAACACATAATATCTCCCTGCAGTTTCTACCATTTCACACATAAAATTAGCATGAGAACACATCTGTTGGCTTCACCACGAGTTACCTGAATCCACCACTTTACCTGATGCAGGAGAATCTTCACTCTCTCCATTCACTTCCTGTATAATAGGGCTTACTGGATTCCTGTGTACTGCATCTGTGGGAATAAGGTTAGGGGAAAACTGCAAAAGAAAAGGGTTGGTTAGAGCTTCCAGGCTGAGGCTGCCTGTCATCACCGCTAAATCGTCCGTTTCTATTCTGTAGGGAGAGAACATGATTAGTACCATTTTTGACATTTATCATTTAATTTGGTATATCTCTCCCCTTTCCCTTAGGTAATACTGGAGTATTTATGACTGTGCCTGTGGCCCACTGCTGGCCACTGGATGTACCCCTAAAAAAGGATTATTGGAGTGCTGAGCCAAGCTTAACTCATATTAGTAAATAGTGTATACAATTGATTTAACTGCGTACTAAGTTGGCCACTTGATTGTACAAGCTCTTTTTACCCATGGACCAATTTTTTGATATCCCAGGGTACTGATTCCTGGATCGTTGGGATCCCTCAGAATCATAGCTAGTATTTCTATATTGACATGGTTGTCTTTGGGGTTCAACTTGTTCAGCGTTAATAACTTGGTTAGCACTATTTACTTGGGGTGTCTGGCTACCCTGAGAGTATTTTTGCCACTTTTGGTATTTATTTTTACGGGGATAACTATTTGTCTGGGTATGCACCCCATTTTGAGTATATTCTCTCTGCACCTTGGCCCTTTATGGGGGAGGGGCAAAGTTAAAACTTCATGGGGAAGGCCTGTTTTCTCTGGCCACTTCCGCATAAGTTTTCTTTTTGGACTCTAAATTGAGGGGGCTAGGTGACACCCTAGATTCTGCCACAATTTGGGGCTGGGCCTTGGTTCCCTTTTAACCCCCTGTTCACTGGACTGCTGAATATAGTATAACTTTGTACTCTCTTTGATCAGCCAGTCCAATGAACAGTTCTCATCAAAATCTGTAGCCAAATTAAGCTTCATGTGCGCGGGCAATGCTTCGTAAAATAAATTCACAATTTCTGAGCTTTCAAATATGGCGTAGTCTTCTGCCATACTGTACGCACTTTTTAGTACAGAAAGGAATTCTATAGGGCTTTGATTTGTGCCACATTTCAGTGCGTATACAGCTATTTTTGCAGCTGTTTTAGTGCAATATTGCCCGAACTCCTTTTTGCACTTGTGATGTTTACCTTCAAATACCAAGGGCAGAAATGTAATTTTTGACTGCTCACTATTAATATTCATTATGGATAAAGCATTTTCATAGGCCTCTAAGTGTTCAATTATAGAATTGGTTCCCTTGTTGGAACATTTAGGTACTGCACCACTTAAGAATGTAATTATTTTAGGGGTGTCATATACCTTATTAGATGTATCTTGGGCCTTCCTATGGATCTTATTTTTGGGACTGGAGCGCCCCTATCTGCCCTATATTTACGTACATTAGTATTATGTGGGCTATCTGGATAGATGGCTCCACCCCCTTACTCACTATTATCACTCCCCTACCCTTCCAAAGTGTAGCAGTTCCCTGAATTTAAAGCATGAGGTGACTGTCTATGTGGGAAGTTTACCTCTGACCCAATAGGGGTCCTTTGTTTAAATTATTCCCTAATGTTCTGAAATTAATTTCTCATAAATTTGTTTAGGGTTTTTAACATACCTACATTATTATTTTCACTATCAAGAGAGGGGGTTTCATTATGGAGATATGATCTTTTTAATTCACTAAGCTCTTTTTGTCCCTCTGCAAGTTGTTATTTGTTATTTAAATGTTCTAATTTAGCGATTAGATTTTTGTTATGCATTGGCAAGGTGGCTATGTCTTGTTTAAAAGTAACAATTTATTTTTTCGTTATTTCTAAATTCTCTTTGCACTTGCGTGATGAGCGAATTTCATCTTCTAGCTCCTGTAATTGCAACTGCAACTGTTGCAGTTGCAACTCCTTTTCTATAAGGCGGGTGGACATTTCGTTAATAATGCATATTACAAGGTACCAGGATTTGAGTATTAGTTTATCAGGTTTGTTGAAATTTTTTCATTGATTCATTTTTAATAATTCCTGGAATAACTCACTTTTTTCATTCCACCTTCCATTATCAATAGCAATATTTTTGTATACCAATATAATCATTTAAATCATCCGCAATGTTAAATTTATTTTTTATGTGGCCTATAGCATCCATTTTAAGGACGTCACTCTTAGTGAGTGGCAAATCTTGGGGACACATTTCAATACTGAGTATAGATTAATTTGATTCACTTCTAGTAACAGACATTATTTTGGCTTAGTATTTTGTTAAAATAAAACGCTAATACAGTTTTGACCGAGAAAACATTTTTTTTTTAAATTAAAAAAAAAAATAATATATATTTTTTCTTAGATAATAACTCTTTTTAATTTACTACGAAATATGTTATATCAATGTGATAAAGATAAAAAAAAATGTCTACAGTGTCTCCAGATTATATGTTGGTATATACCTAGGTTACAAAATCATTATTTATTATCTTAGCAGTTGCCAACCAAAAAAATGTATATACATAAAAATATATGTATTAAAATCAATATTTATTCCTTAATTCTAGATTAGTTACCTTTATAGACACCTTGAATTATATTTATGTAGAAACTAGATTATGAACCAATTATACATGCTTATTCTGTTACAATTATTCTACACAAAGCAGATAAAAAATTGCACCTCTAAAAATTAACCTTACTCACAATGAGTCACTTGTTAAAATATCACAATTAAAATACCAGAATATGGACCGCTAGATTAACAGTGCCTAGTTAAACAATATAACAAGATACTTCACACAAATCGTAATAAATCTCAATAAATCTGAGATAAATTTCATGGAAGTATAATTAAGCTATTTAGCCCAAAAATGGTGCAACAACCAATGTATATGACAATTAATCTGAGCTGAAATAACCTCTTATTCAGCCACAATAAGACAAATATTAATATATATATATATATATATATATATATATATATATATATATATATATATATATAGTATATAGCAATAACTGTAGTTAACTTATGATATTAAAATACAAAAATTATTTCTAAACTTTAATATTTAATACTAGTATACTTACTACTCTTGGTTCTAATTAATATTAAATATAAGAATAAATCTCCTTTTAACTCACAACTACAAAATAACTATAATTTTAGAATACCTTTATTTAAAACATTAAAAATATAGAGCAACCGATTTGCACTAAACAATTTGTACTAAGTGCAGTATTGTCCACCTTAGAAATTTATAAGGACAGTGGTGAGGGTGGCTAATTCTTGAAATCACTTGCGCAAGTGTAAATCTCTGAGACTTTTATAATTTCACGCTGAAAGATTATAAAGATCGGTGATGTCACCAGGTTTGAAATCCGTAACCGTTACACCTGACGGGTCCCGCCAAACCGGAACACAGCCTTGAGATGTGGACACAAGGAAACTCTCTGCTGCAGAGCCATGAGCCGTGGACACAAGGAAACTCTCTGTTACAGATTAAAAAGTAACGATCTACCCTGCAATACTCTCAGGGTAAAGTAATAATAAAATATGGAAACAAATGTATCCACATCTTAAGAAGTAACGGTAAGACTGTATCAATTTAAACTTTTCTAAGGGACTGCTACAATTTAATTTTCCCAAACTCCATCCTCCAAGTGGCTTAAAATAATTTGTTTTTAAAGGGAGCGCGCTCCAGGACTTTTTGAACAATAATAGGATTTTATAAATGATGTATAAGTATTTACACTTGCGCAAGTGGTTTCAAGAATTAGCCACCCTAACCGCTGTCTTTATAAATTTCTAAGGTGGACAATACTGCACTTAGTACAAATTGTACGCAGATATCACTCACACCTATATGGTGAAAAGACACAGATCCTCTGGGAGCTTAGTATAATGTTCAGTGATCTTGATAAAGCCCCAAACAGAGAGTGAAACCCGTAGAAGCTGTAAACTTCAAATAACCAACCTAACTGAACATTATACTAAGCACCCGGAGGATCCGTGTCTTTTCACCATATAGGTGTGAGTGATATCTGCGTACAATTTGTGATAAGTGCAGTATTGTCCACCTTAGAAATTTATAAAGACAGCGGTGAGGGTGGCTAATTCTTGAAATCACTTGCAAGGGTGTAAATCTCTGAGACTTTTAAAATTCCACGCTGAAAGATTATAAAGATCGGTGAAGTCACCAGGTTTGAAATCCGTAACCGTTACACCTGGCGGTGGCGGGTACTGCAAAACTGGAACACAGAGCCATGAGCTATAGACACAAGGAAACTCTCTGCTGTAGAGCCGTGAGCCGTGGACGCAAGGAAACTCTCTGTTACAGAATAAAAAGTAACGATCTCCCCTGCAATACTCTCAGGGTAAAGTAATAATAAAATATGGAAACGAATGTATCCACATCATAAGAAGTGACGGTAAGACTGTATCAATTTCAACTTTTCTAAGGGACTGCTACATTTTAATTTTCCCAAAGTGATTGTTACAACTCTATCCTTCAAGTGGCTTAAAATAATTTGTTTTTAAAGGGAGCGCACTCCAGGACTTTTTAACAATAATACACCTAGATTTAGAGTTCTGCGTTAGCCGTCAAAAACAGCGTTAAGGGGTCCTAACGCTGCTTTTGGCCACCCGCTGGTATTTAGAGTCAGGCAGGAAAGGGTCTAACACTCACTTCCTCACCGCGACTCCAGGCTACCGCAGATCCCCTTACGCCAATTGCGTATCCTATCTTTCAATGGGATCTGCCTAACGCCAGTATTTGGAGTCTTGGGAGAAGTGAGCGGTAGACCCTCTACCGACAAGACTCCTACCACCAAAAAAAGTCAGTAGTTAAGAGCTTTATGGGCTAACGCGTGAATATAAAGCTCTTAACTACTGTGCTACAAAGTACACTAACACCCATAAACTACAAATGCACCCCTAAACCGAGGCCCCCCCACATCGCCGCCACTCGAATAAAATTTTTTAACCCCTAATCTGCCGACCGGACACCGCCGCACCTACATTATACCTATAAACCCCTAATCTGCTGCCCCTAACATCGCCGATCCTATATTATATTTATTAACCCTAATCTGCCCCCCAACATCGCTGCTACCTTACCTACACTTATTAACCCCTAATCTGCCGGCCGGACCTTGTCGCCACTATAATAAATGTACTAACCCCTAAATCGCAGCACTCCCGCCTCGCAAACACTATAATAAATGTTCTTAACGCCTAATCTGCCCTCCCTAACATCGCTGCCACCTACCTACAATTATTAACCCTTAATCTTCCGCCCACACCGTTGCCGCTACTATAATAAAGTTATTAACCCCTAAACCTAACGCTAACCCTAACCCCCCCTAACATAAATATAATTTAAATGAAACGAAATAATATTCCTAAAATTAACTAAATTAATCCTATTTAAAACTAAATACTTACCTATAAAATAAACCCTAATATAGCTACAATATAACTAATAGTTACATTGTAGCTATTTTAGGATGTATATTTATTTTACAGGCAACTTTGTATTTATTTTAACTAGGTACAATAGCTATTAAATAGTTAATAACTATTTAATAGCTACCTAGTTAAAATAAGTACAAAATTACCTGTAAAATAAATCCTAACCTAAGTTACAAATACACCTAACACTACACTATCATTAAATTAATTAAATAAATTACCTACAATTAGCTAAATTAAAATACAATAAAATAAACTATTCTATAATACAAAAAACACTAAATTACAAAAAATAAAAAAGAATTACAAGAAGTTTAAACTAATTACACCTAATCTAAGCCCACTAATAAAATAAAAAATCCCCCAAAAATAAATAAATGCCCTACCCTATTCTAAACTACCAAAGTAATCAGCCCTTAAAAGGGCTTTTTGCAGGCATTGCCCCAAAGTAATCAGCTCTTTTACCTGAAAATAAAAATACAATACCCCCCAACATAACAACCCACCACCCACATACCCCTACTCTAACCCACCCAAACCCCCCTTAAAAAAACCTATCGCTAACCCCCTGAAGATTATCCTACCTTGAGTCGTCTTCACCCAGCCGAGCCGAATTCTTCATCCAAGGTGCGCAGAGAAAGTCCTTGATCCGGTAGAAGTCTTCATCCAAATGGGGCAAGAAGAGGTTCTCCGTCCGGTAGAAGTGTTCATCCAGGCGGCGTCTTCAATCTTCATCCATCCGGAGCGGAGCAGAGCCATCTTCAAAGGAGCCGACACGGATCCATCCTCTTCAACCGATGACTTCCTGACGAATTAAGGTTCCTTTAAGGGACGTCATCCAAGATGGCATCCCTTCAATTCCAATTGGCTGATAGAATTCTATCAGCCAATCGGAATTAAGGTAGGAAAAAATCTGATTGGCTGATGCAATCAGCCAATCAGATTGAAGTTCAATCTGATTGGCTGATCCAATCAGCCAATCATATTGAACTTGCATTCTATTGGCTGATTGGAACAGCCAATAGAATACAAGTTCAATACGATTGGCTGATTGGATCAGCCAATCGGATTGAACTTCAATCTGATTGGCTGATTGCATCAGCCAATCAGATTTTTTCTACCTTAATTCCAATTGGCTGATAGAATTCTATCAGCCAATCGGAATTGAAGGGACGCCATCTTGGATGACGTCCCTTAAAGGAACCTTCATTTGTCGGGAAGTCATCGGTTGAAGAGGATGGCTCCGCGACTGCTCCTTTGAAGATGGCTCCGCTCCAGATGGATGAAGATTGAAGATGCAGCCTGGATGAACACTTCTACAGGATGGAGGACATTTTCTTGCCCCGCTTGGATGAAGACTTCTACCGGATCAATGACTTCCTCTGCGCACCTTATATGAAGAATTTGGCTCAGCTGGGTGAAGATGACTCAAGGTAGGATGATCTTCAGGGGGTTAGCGATAGTTTTTTTTGGGTGGGTTTGGCAGGGTTAGAGTAGGGGTATGTGGGTGGTGGGTTGTAATGTTGGGGGGTATTGTATTTTTATTTTCAGGTAAAAGAGCTGATTACTTTGGGGCAATGCCCTGCAAAAAGCCCTTTTAAGGGCTGGTAATAGAGCTGATTACTTTGGTAGTTTAGAATAGGGTAGGGCATTTATTTATTTTGGGGGGATTTTTTATTTTATTAGGGGGCTTAGATTAGGTGTAATTAGTTTAAACTTCTTGTAATTCTTTTTTATTTTTTGTAATTTAGTGTTTTTTTGTATTATAGAATAGTTTATTTTTTTTTTTTTAATTTTTATTCACGGTTCAGTTAGAGGCATATAACAACGTAAAAACTAATTCACATGAGAAAATACGTAAGTTTTACAAACAATGGAAACATTATAAGTAAGGGATAGGCAGCATAAAGTTAAAGAAAAAAAAATGTGCACCATGTGAACATTAATTACATGAAATGCCAATGTTTTAGCAACCTTCTACATGACATAATAGGCCACTCTTGGGCCTCAAAAGGATAAAAAGAAATTTAAAGTGAAAGAAGGTTATTTCAAACAGAGGAGACCACTTGTGGATCTCAAATGATGAACCTTGTTTTTATGTTATTATCTATTAAGCATAGCAAATTTTTATGGTATTTTTTAAATAGAAATAACAAGCTCTTAGGGATTATAGTAGAAGAAAAACATGTAAATATGACCAAATTTAATCCCTTTCAACTGAAAATAATAGTGAACTAACGTGTTAACAAGTTAACAAAGGAGCCTCTAGGTAATAACGCTAGTTTTTCCCTGGCCGCCAAATGAGTGTCTAAGAGTCCAAACAGTGATGACCGAACTAAGTGTACTGAAAGGATGGTTTATAGTTTATCTAGGAGGAGTGGATAAATTAACAGCTAGTTCCATTTTTGGAAAATTGTCCAGGAGCTAATTAACTTTTACATCTATAATTATATGGAGAATAGTATATGGCTAGATATCTGTTTTCCAGTGTGATTAGCGCTGTGGGGCTTAGAGTAATATATCAAAGGGCAAACTAATGGGGGTGGGTAAGAGCCTGGTGTATAGATAAACCTGTTCATGTCAGGAGGTGTAGCTAAATTTTTACAGTAAAGTGTCGTTCCCCGACAGTATATACCAAAAGCTAAGATTGAACGCATATATAGTGTGACCAAGTAAAACAGTGTCCTAATAATGGCTATAATAATATTTAAGATCTGGATGTGTTGGTCCGCCTCGGCCGCCGGCGGTCCCATTCTAATTACCAAAACCAGACTAGAATATGCGCTACATTTCATGAACACAGTATACAGAAATAGTTTTCTCAAACCTATTCCTCCTTATTACTATATACTTAGTATGTGATCACTAAAGGGACAGCAAACGAGTCACACAAAGAAGTATAGTTACAGCAATACACTATTATACATTGTCCCTTACCCAATTAGTAAAGAATATATCTCCTATGCCATATATATATATATCAGGCAGCATACATTTAACTTAAAGAGCCTCCCCTTCAGAAGAAATTGTAATGTGAGAATGCAATGTGTATTACATACATGATTATCTGAAGGAGCCCTTAGATACACATATTATCATGAAATTATGGTAGGGAGCATGTGTTAATATTGACCGTTTCTCACCCTACTATGCACCCTATATTGGAGCACAAGGAGTAGAACGTGTGTTAAGATAGACAAGTAAAACTTTGCAAGCAAAACAGTTTTGAAAGGGATGCCTGTGGTAAAAAGAGCTTCTCTAACAAAAACATATGTGGGAGACTAGTAGTTGCCCGGAACCTCTATAATTGAAACTTAGCTAAAAACTAAGAGAATCCAAGGGACTACTGTGTAGCGCTGAAGTGTTATAAGCAGGGATCGCTGCAATGGCGGCCTGATAAGCATGCTAACTGGCAATACCCAAGGACATTATAGAAAATAAAAAAGAAAGGCAAAAAAAGAAAAATAGTAGAGCACAAATGTTGCTAACATCCTCTACCCCTTTACACCATAGCACTTCTGATTTTCAGATAACAAATTCGAGTATTAATAACACCAATAAAGTGCAACATATATTAGATAAGGAGGATTGAATTGCAAAACACATAACATTAAGCTTTCATTACTTCGAGTCTATATGATTAGGCTGTCATATCGCCCCCTTACTAAAGTCATCAAACCGTCTGAGGGATGTGTGTGGTGTACATGGAGTCCAGGGGGGAAAACGGAAAACAGTTAGATCATCCGACTCCAACCTTTCTGTGTCGGTACCAGGTTACCATATTGAGTTGGGACATTGGTGGCCCAGATTGATCGCGGGACTTAGCTGAGGGATCCGACACAAATGATGTGACTAGCTGTGTTTTCCAACTTACAGTAGTGCTGTCTCTCTTCCTGCCTTCTCCAAAATTCGCAGCATGGGGAACCAGTATTAGGCTAGGCTCACATGGGTGCAATGAGGGCCTCACATCACCCTCCGTATAAGCTGCTGCTGTGACTCTGGCCCCAGGAAGGAGGAGGTGCACGGCCCCCAAGTGTTCCAATCGGTCCCCTTCCTGAACCTCACTATTAGGTCTCGGCTTGTGTAAGGGTATGTCAGCTGAGCGCTGGGGGGCAGGTATACGATCCTGTTTAGTAGCTAGGCAGATAGCTTGGGCGGCATTGTTACACATTGATCCCCACTCTAAATCCAGCTGTGTGCAAAATTGCAGGTAGTAGGAACTTAGAAGACATTCCACCACCTCCAGGACAGTCCAGATTGCAAATGCCATTATGTAAAGGCGACCAGTTCAATAAAGGCTCCTTTGCCTATTTGCTGTTTGTTGTAGGTGCACTTATCATGCTTACTAACGACAGGAGCCCAAGAGCATCCTGCCGGGGGGTAATCCACGTGGCTGGTGTTGAAGGCCACAATCTCCAAATGAAGCTCCGGGCTCTGAAGCCAACAGCCATTCGTGTAAAATTAGTCTCATTAGGTAGATATTCATTAGCCAATATGCAATTTGTTAATCTCTGGGTCATATGGTATCTGTAAAAGGAGATATCATAAAGATTGCTCTAGAGTGCTGGAGCAGCTTGCAGAAGTGCGACCAATCATGGCCGCTGCCCGGAAGTTCCCCCCTAGAATAGTTTATTTTATTGTATTTTAATTTAGGTAATTGTAGGTAATTTATTTAATTAATTTAATGATAGTGTAGTGTTAGGTGTATTTGTAACTTAGGTTAGGATTTATTTTACAGGTAATTTTGTACTTATTTTAACTAGGTAGCTATTAAATAGTTATTAACTATTTAATAGCTATTGTACCTAGTTAAAATAGATACAAAGTTGCCTGTAAAATAAATATAAATCCTAAAATAGCTACAATGTAACTATTAGTTATATTGTAGCTATATTAGGGTTTATTTTATAGGTAAGTATTTAGTTTTAAATAGGATTAATTTAGTTAATTTTAGGAATATTATTTCATTTCATTTAAATTATATTTATGTTGGGGGGTAGGGTTAGAGTTAGGTTTAAGGGTTAATAATTTTATTAAAGTTGCGGCGACGGTGCAGGCAGGAGATTAGGGGTTAATAATTGTAGGTAGGTGGCGGCGATGTTAGGGAGGGCAGATTAGGGGTTAATAATATTTATTATAGTGTTTGCGAGGCGGGAGTGCGGCTGTTTAGGGGTTAATACATTTATTATAGTGGCGGTGAGGTCCGGTCGGCAGATTAGGGGTTACTAAGTGTAGGTAAGGTAGCGGCGACGTTGGGGGGGCAGATTAGGGGTTAATAAATATAATATAGGGGTCGGCGATGTTAGGGGCAGCAGATTAGTGGTTTATAGGTATAATGTAGGTGGCGGCGGTGTCCGGTCGGCAGATTAGGGGTTAAAATTTTTTATTAGAGTGGCGGCGATGTGGGGGGGCCTCAGTTTAGGGGTACATAGGTAGTTTATGGGTGTTAGTGTACTTTGTAGCACAGTAGTTAAGAGCTTTATATTCACGCGTTAGCCCATAAAGCTCTTAACTACTGACTTTTTTTGTCGGTAGGAGTCTTGTCGATAGAGGGTCTACCGCTCACTTCTCCCAAGACTCCCATTGAAAAGATAGGATACGCAATTGGCGTAAGGGGATCTGCGGTAGCCTGGAGTCGCGGTGAGGAAGTGAGCGTTAGACCCTTTCCTGCCTGACTCTAAATAACAGTGGGCAGCCAAAAGCAGCGTTAGGAGCCCTTAACGCTGCTTTTGACGGCTAACGCAGAACTCTAAATCTAGGTGATAGGATTTTAGAATTGATGTATAAGTATTTTTAAGGTTCTAATTATTTCCTATCTTCTTATAACTGTTGGCCTATTTAGTGGTATTCTCTTAAAATATGAGTGTACATCATTGCTAATCTGATATCAATTGTGAAGCTAACTTATAGAAAGTCTATATAGATTCATATAGCACCAACCCCTATCCTCATATTATAATCTATTAATCATAAATGTTGGCTTTTATTTAGGGTCTGCTTGTAGTTTAAGTGTTTCTATTGTTAAATATCAATTTGAATACTTGCATATAGAGAGATATATACATGTTTGTTGTCTACTACAAAGTCCAAAAATATTTTAACTCAATATCAAAATATTAATTTTTTAACAAAATAAAATTTTATAACATTTAATTTGAGTTATATAATTTCTTTATTTAGTCTACAATTGAATGAAATTTGATGTCAATGCTAAGATTTTAATTTTAAGTGGAAAGTGAAAATTGAGATTTTATATTCATATAGAATTAACATCCTATGACTATCGAATAGCGCCCTCATTATTATGTTTTCATTAAACTATTTCACACAAATAAAACAAAAGAAAAAAGAGAGCGCCTCATAGTGTAGATATCTCTGTGCCAAAAAGTGATAAGGTGTGGTGGTGTCCAGTGGAAAGGTACTCACAAGTGAGGTGGCACTTTTCATTAAAAAAGTGCAAACAGGCAGGCTGACGTTTCACAGCAGTCAGAACGCTGGCAAGTGCTGCAGTGGATCTAGTGATGCGTCTCGCTGTCAGGAAATCATCAAACAGGACCCCGGTAATGATTGGAGCCGTGCTCCACGGAGTGTGTCCAAATCCTGGCAACTGAAGAGCCGATTGTAACTCCAGAGGTGGCGGAAATAGTGCTGCTGGTACTGGACCTTGGTGACCCAGTGTAAATCAATCCGTGCTGTAAGACTGGTAGATGCTGACAAACAATGTCCCAGTGAGGTTTCAAAGTGTATAGGTACGGAAAAGAATTGAGAACAGTCCAAAATAGACAAAATTAAAAACAATTTAATAGAGCTAATAACGTATTTCTCGGCCGCTAGCTCCTGGCCATTTCATCAGATAATGAAACGGCCAGGAGCTAGCGGCCGAGAAACGCGTTATTATTATATTATTATTTAACAAAAAGTGCCACCTCACTTGTGAGTTCCTTTCCACTGGACACCACCACACCTTATCACTTTTTGGCACAGAGATATCTACACTATGAGGCGCTCTCTTTTTTCTTTTGTTTTATAGATACCTGATTCACCGCCAGTCCCAAGAGAAGCAGCCTCAAAACACTGAACTCTTTCCCTACTTGCAGTTTAACTTGAAACCACGAATCACATGTTAAATTTTACGAACACTGTTTGGTTCCGTTTTTTGATTTAATACCAATTTATATTTTTCTTTTTACTGAAAGGACACTAATGTTTTTTGTATTCATAATTGCAACTGATTAGCAATTTATATTTTTCTCTGATTTGAAGGGATATCAATGTTTTTTGTATTTATATGTACATCAAATTGAACAGTTATAATTTGGATGTTTTTTCTTACACATAGAAAGTATACACTTTTTGGGCACTTTTCACACTGATGTTGAATAATAATCATTTTTAATGTATTTTATAGAATTACTCTGCTATTTCTATTCGGCTTTATACATAACGCCATCTGGTTTCTCATATTTTTTATCACCATATTTGTCCCCTTTTCTATACATTTATTATAGGCGCCTCCTATTATATCTTTTATGCTTTTAGTATAAAATATATTTTTGTTTATTTCACACAAATACTTATCTAGGATTATATCTAGGATTATATAGGATTGTTATTTGGGATAAGCGCTAACTAAACACTTTTCAGCATGCCAGCCTTCTAGGTTGGAGAACAGTATAGGGCTTGTTGAAGGCTCAGGGCTTTTGGACCGAGGAGGAGTCAGTCTTGCCTATAAACATCTTGGAGCTGAGAGCAATCTTCAATGCTCTTCTGGCCTGGTCTCAGTTAGCCTTAGCCTGGTTTATCAGATTCCAGTAGGACAACATAACCTCGGTGGCCTACATTAACCACCAGGGGGCAACTCAGAGTTCCTTGGCCATGACAGAGGTGGCCCGAAGACACACAACTGATGTATTTCAGCAATCCACATCCCAGGAGTGGATAATTAGGAAGCGGATTTTCTGAGCAGACAGACTTTTCATCCCGGGGAGTAGAATCTTTATTCATATGTGTTTTCCAGCTTGACTCTTAAGTGGGGTCAGCCAGAGTTGGATCTCATGGCTTCTCATCAGAATGCCAAACTTCCGAGATATGACTCGAGGTCAAGAGATCCACAGGCATTTCTTATCGATGCTCTGGCTGTTTCTTGGAACTTCAGTCAAGCATATCTGTTTCCTCCATTCACCCTCCTTCCAAGAGTCATTGCTCAAATCAAACAGGAGAGGGCGTCTGTAAATCTCATAGCCCTGGCGTAGCCTCGCAGGATTTGGTATGCAGACCCAGTGGAAATGTCATCCTTTCCACCTTGGAGACTGCCTCTGAGGAAGGACCTTCTACTTCAGGGTCCCTTCCTTCATCAAAATCTCATTTCTCTGAAGCTGACATCAGGGGGATTGAACGCTTAGTTTTAGCTAAACGTGGATTTTCAGAGTCGGTAATTGAGACCTTGATTCAGGCTCGTAAGCCTGTGACTTGCAGGATTTACCATAAGATCTGACGTAAATACTTGTATTGGTGTGAATCCAAAGGTTACTCTTGGAGTAGAGTAAGGATTCCTAGGATTTTGTCCTTTCTCCAGGATTGTCTGGAGAAGGGTTTGTCGGCAAGTACTCTAAAGGGTCAGATTTCGGCATTGTTTATTTTGTTACATAAGCACTTGGCAGATGTGCCAGATGTGCAATCGTTTTGTCAGGCCTTGGTTAGAATTCGGCCTGTATAAACCTGTTACTCCTCCATGGAGTCTTAACCTTGTTCTCAAAGTTTTACAACAGGCTCCGTTTGAGCCTATGCATTCTTTAGATATTAAGATGTTATCTTGGAAAGTTTTTTTTTCTTGTTGCTATTTCCTCTGCTTGGAGAGTTTCTGAACTCTCTGCTTTACAGTGTGATTCCCCTTATCTTATATTTTACTCTGATAAGATGGTTTGGTTACTAAGTTTGGTTTCCTGCCCAAAGGATATTAATCAGGAAATCATTGTACCTTTTTTGTGTCTTTAATCCTTCTTCTCACAAAGAATGCTTGTTGCATAATCTGGATGTTGTGCGAGCGCTAAAATTTTATTTGCAGGCAACTTAGGACTTTCGTCAGTCTTCTGCATTGTTTGTTTGCTTTTCTGTGAAATGCAAGGGTCAGAAAGCTACGGCTACTTCTGTTTGCATATGAGACTGCTGGACAGCAACCTCCTGAGAAAATCACAGCTCACTCCCCAATGGCTGTTTCTTCTTCCTGGGCCTTCAAAAATGAAGCTTCTGTTGAACAGATTTCCAAGGCTGCAACTTGGTCATCTTTGCACACTTTTTCCAAATTCTGTAAATTTGATACTTTTGCCTCGGCTGAGGCTTCTTTTGGGAAAAAGGTTCTTCAAGCAGTGGTGCCTTCTGTTTAGGTTCCTGTCTTGTCCCTCCCTTATCATCTGTGTCCTCTGGCTTGGGTATTGGTTCCCAACAGTAATTGATGATGATCCATGGACTCACCATGTCATTAGAAAGAAAACAAAATTTATGCTTACCTGATATATGTATTTATTTCTTGACACGTTGAGTCCACGGCCCGCCCTGTATTCAGACAGTTTCTTTTTATATAAGCTTCAGGCACCTCTGTACCTTGTGTTGCTTCCTTTCTCTTCTTTCCCTTTGGTTGAATGACTGGGGGATTGTGGGTGGGAGAGTGATATTTGGAAGCTTTGCTGTGGTGCCCTTTGCCTCCTCCTGCTGGCAGGGAGTGATATTCCCAACAGTAATTGATGATGATCCATGGACTCACTGTGTCCAAAAATAAAGAAATTTATCAGGTAAGCATAAATTTTGTTTTAAAAAAATTATATTCATGTTACAAAAGGCATTAGTATTAAAATTGTATTGTTACATAACAAGCATGCAGTTATGTAATACTATAATTTTAATGCAACTGTCTTTTTATAGCATAAATATCTATTTTAAAAATATATTTATATTTAAAATAATAAATGCATGAAACAAGAATATCAACATTTTAATTTAAATACCCAATACTTAAAGTTATAGTAAATCCTAGCATTTGTTAAACGCTAGGATTTACCAGTGAATCAACTAAAGGGGACTTTCAGTCATGAAGTATAAAATACTTCATGCTTACATTTCCTTTATTTTTCTGAAGCGTTTGCTGCACTGAACTCCTCAGGCAGCACACATGAGAATGCTATATTGCTGTGAGGTGACATTTCCACCTCTTATCCAATAGCCATGTGGGCCAGCTTGTGCCATGCCGGATAGCTAGCATGCTATTGTCTAGGATCACCTCACAGTAAAAAGTGTTCTGCCGTAGGCTGCCTGCCAGTGCGGTGAATGCTTCATACAAATAAAGGAACTTTCAGCTTGAAGTATTTTATACTTTATGATTGAAAGTCCCATTTATTTGTTTCACTGGTAAATCCTAGTGTTTCACAAACTCTATGATTTACTATCACTTTAAACTAATATGAATTATACATCATAACTATGCATTTTATTTAAAGATTGTAGATACAATGTACTGATATTCAATATTCTATATTTAAACTGCTATGCATGTATATTGCATAATGCTTTAAGTATTGCATATACATTAACATGAATTTATGTTAGCTTGTTGTGTTTATTAGTGATAACATAGATATATATGGGGGTTTTTAAATTCTTTTTATTAGGGATCACATGGTTATACAGCGTTAACACAATGACATCTTTAGCAATTGTCACAAATAGAGTCCATCAAGATACATAAAGAGGTGTTGCAACATACAGTAGTATTGGAGTATGCGACCAAAGCCTCAGAGGCAGTGTAGTTTGTTGATAAGTTGGTGTGCAATGGGTCCATGCAATAACCTAAAGTCCTCCTTTCTTTTTCACTTTTTCTAACTTACAAACTCAGTTTAAACTAACACAAAAACAGATCACATAATTTAACAAAACAAAATAAAATAAAAAATAATACCCTTTAACCTGGATTAAAGTAGAGCCAGCATCTGGAGGACCCTATCTCCATAGGGAAGGGTCTCTCCCACTCCTCCCTCTCCCCAGCAAGAGCCAAAATGAGGAAAAACACAGGAAAGGACTCTAGTGTTTGTAAAGTTAGCCTTCAATCAGTATCTCCTCCCAGCTCGTGTGATGTAAGGTATTTTGATTTTCAGGGTCAGGGGCCTCCCAATCTCCTCTAAGAGATGCTGCTAGTATCACCTCATGTTGCAAAAATGGTCTCAGTATTTGGTGTTGTAGAGCAGGGGAGAGTGTCTTTATAAAACAATGCCATTTTCTGAAAAACAATTTTAGTCTACGATTTACATCTAATTTAGTATCTAACTGTTCTACAAAAAGCTGTTTAAGCAATCTGTGTTTGAAGTGAGCTAATAAAGGTGATTTGGTAGAGATCCAGAGGGCCAAGATACATTGACATGCTAATATGGTACAACGAGTAAGTATAGAATCTATGATACTATTCTGTCTATTCCACACAAATTTAAAAATAATCTTTAAGTCAAAGACCAAGTCAGTTTTGAACGTAACTTTGATCCAATACTGCAGTTGGCACCAGAAGCATTTAATATAGGGACAGTCAAAAAAGTAGTGGCTGAGTGTGGGTTTGGGCAGACAACATTTAATGCATTTGTTTGGATATGTGGGCTTCCAGTGTACCAAATGTGTCACGTAATGTAGTCACCAAGTATTCTGGTCTGCATTTCTCTATGGGGGATTGCCAGGCTAGCCAATTTGGTTTTATCTAGACTATTTTTAATATCGTCCATAGTGATGTCATCTATCCACTCACCCTGCATCTTAGTCAGAATGTCACCCATGATGGCATCTAAGGTATGATTGATCAGTCTTGGTTGATCGGGGATAAAAAAAAAATGACCCAATTTAAAAGCAGTGTGAACAATAACGAAGGGGGACTGCTCCCAAAAGCCCAGGTTTTGAGAAATTAATGTATTTATATAATGTCTGCTTTGTATATACGCATAGAAGTGTGTATTGGGCAGACTCTATTTATTTTTTATATCTTGAAATGTTCTGATCATGTGTGACAATGAATCCAGGAGCACTCCCACGGAGTCGATGCCCGCTGTGTTCCAGATTTGAAATGGAGCTGTCTCACTCCCCGCTGGAATGAATTTTGGGGAGGGAGATTTCCTACCGAGAAATTGAAGGGTCAACCACCATGCCCTCAACACATCCCTGTACATTACATTGTTTTGAATTTCTGATGGCAGGTCCCGAAAAGGAATATATGGCAGGTAAGCCAGGGAATGGGGCACCACCAGCGCCTCCTCCAATGGTGGGATTGTGAAGTGGGCAATGCAAAGTTGCCAATCTAGAGTTAAGCGTGTCAGAGCTGCCCAATTATACAGCCTAAGGTTTGGAAGTGCCAGGCCCCCCTTGAGATAGGGCTGGTGCAATTTGTTAGCCGCTATACACGTCCTCTTTCCCCTCCCCTACAAATGAATAGTTGGATTGCTTTGTAAGTGAGTGATAGATCTGTTTTGGTAAGGAGAAAGGGTAATATCAGCAATGAATACAATAATTTAGGCAAGATAGACATTTTTACAAGGTTAATGCGTCCGGATAGGCCAAGGGGAAGTTTCATCCAGGCTATTAATTGAGATTGTATCTGATTACACTGCTTTGTAATATTGAGTTCATAAATTTTGTACGGGTTACGATGCAGCTCAATTCCTAGGTATGTTAGGGTGTTCAGTTGCACCACAAAAGGGAAGTGAGATTTATCATATTTGTGATCTGTTAACCATAATTTTTCGGATTTATTCATATTGATTTTGTATCCCGAGAAATCTCCAAAAATGTTTAGTACATCTATAATCTTTGGGATGTATAGTGAGGGATTAGTAATAAAAAGGAGCATATCATTAGCAAAGCCATATGTATGTTGTGATCATTAAGGGGCAACCCTGGGTAGGTCTGTTTCAGCTTAAAGGGATACTGAACCCAATTTTTTTTCTTTTGTGATTCAGATAGAGCATGCAATTTTAAGCAACTTTTTAATTTACTCCTATTATCAATTTTTCTTTGTTCTCTTGTTATCTTTATTTAAAAAGGAAAGTCCAGAACCCTGGATAGCACTTGTTTATTGGTGGATGAATTTGTCCACCAATCAGCAAGAACAACCCAGGTTGTTCACCAAAAATGGGCCGTCATCTAAACTTACATTCTTGCTTTTCAAATAAAGATACCAATAGAAAAGAAAAACATTTGCTAATAGGAGTAAACTAGAAAGTTGCTTAAAATTGCATGCTCTATCAGAATCACAAAAGAAAAAAATTGGATTCAGTGTCCCTTTAAGGGCAAGTAGTTCCAATGCTAAATCAAAAAATAGGAGAGACAGCGGACATCCTTGATGGGTGCCTCTTTGAAGTGTGAAGGTAGGGGAGAGAAGATCATTGACCAAGATATTTGCAGACGGGGAAGAGTATATTTTACTTACTTACTTCTACGGGTGTGAAATAGGTGTGGCTTTTCGACTCTATTGAAGGCCTTCTCTGCATCAAGTGATAGCAGGAAGGCCTCCTTGTCCCCTCCAAGCTGTGAACTCCCCGCTATGCGTTTTTCTCCTTTATTCCCTAGAGAGGATTGTGAGGAGCTATGCAGTCTAGGATAATGCTTGCGGCCTTGTATGCTACTTCAACGTCCCCTTTGAGTGGAAATACCTCTCACTAACAATCCCAAACTCCACAAAGCATCAGAGCTGATGTGTGAGAGATGTCAGTTACTGCTGGCGAGCGCTTTTTCAGGGTGAGCGGAGCACTACCTTCAAATGCAAAGAGGCGTGAGGTAGGCCCAATCCTGGACTCACAATTTTAAGTTAATGCGGTCCCACTATAGCTGCACTAATGTCACCTGGTAGGTCGTTTATTCACCACTTCTCCTCAGCTACCTAGCGGTACTTCTATTAGGCAGAGTTATGGGTTTGAACTTCTCCTTTGTGTTGTAACCTTTTGCAACGTGGGTTGCAGCATAGCGGTAGTGGCGACCGGGGGCTAGGGCAGATGGCGTGCCCTGCACAAATAAAGGATCCACTGGCGATGACCAAGACAAAGTCTCCCAGTAAGATATGGCTTGTGGGGGTCTGGATGGTTGCAGTATAGCGGTAGAAAGATAGTTATTTGGGTTTGTGAAAGGAGATCTTACCAACTGCTTCCATTCAGAAGTCCCGCCCACTGGAAGTTACATAGATATATATATTAATGTGTTTTTTTGTTATAGTAGTCAGTAGCATTAAATTACATTTTTACATAACAGGCATGCAGTTATGTAGAAATATACGGTTAATTATAATAGCATTTAATAGCAAATAGCAAACACAACAAGCAATAATAATTACATTTTAATTTATATGCAAATATTTAAACAGTATGTATTCTAAATAACAACGCATCATTTTAAATATTGAATAGTTATGTGTAGGGCCTTAGCTTCTACAGTTAGTTTTAGGTTATGGCAGTTTAGGGGTGAATGCTTAAATTATATGCATAGTAATGTACAATGTATATTGTTTGAAGCATTGTATATATCTATAGACTAAAAGGTAATTAATGATGCTTTCTATTATTTTAAACAAAATTTTTTTTTTAAATATACAGTATATTTATATCTGAGATAATAGCAGGCAGCCATTAAATCCCTATTAAGATATCTAAAATACTTTAAATAATCTACATTGTACATGACAATGCATATTTTGTCAAGGAAATGTGGTAAACGCCGGAGGGCTCCTGGAACTCAGCGCCAAACTGGAATTGACTAGTTAGAATAGTTAGAATTGACTAGAATTGAGCTAGTTAGTGTTGGTGTAGTAAAAATGAGGTCCCTATGGCAATATGTGCAGTGTGCCTAAACTGAAATTATTTTAGTTTCAGTGAGCGTACTATCTGTGCCATGTATTCCCACTTCAAATAGGGCACCCACCTAGGCGTCAGCACTCCCATTGACTTCTATGGGAGAGACAACACCGCTTGCAGGTATTGCTTGGAGATGCCCCTTTTCTCAGAATATCTCAACAGCTTAGAGTATAAGGGCCGCAGTGTTATTTATTTATGTTTTTATCATAATTCGGCTTCTGTCTGAGCTGAATCTGTTTCAACTTCTAGTAGACATACTTTGGGGTCTGGAACATTAATGCAGGGTGCTCAGCAGTAAATTTTCCTTTCAATGTTCAACCCATTAAGAGTTTTACTGGGGAATAGGCCATTCCTGTGATATTAGGGTTATGAAGCTCTAGCAGTACAACCTGGTCATCAATACATGCAACTTAATCCTTGTGGGACATGAGTTGAACTGTTTTCCCAATTCTCCCCACCAGGCCTTTTGATTTACTTTGGGCTAGGATGAGTAAGCTTCAAACTCTAGCTTCTTAGCAAAGTCCTTTACCTCAGCAACACCATATTGGTTACTACTGATGACTGTTGTGATACTTTGTCTTTTCCCATAGTTACCCCAAACAAACACAGCTTCCACTTCCGGTATTGTTTCTCACTCCTTGCTGCATTTGGCAAAGTGATTCTTTTTGTTTGCAAGCAGAAGAAATTAATCCAAACCCTTTGAGGTGTGCACCAAAATTGCCCCTTTCCCTTTACTAATGTTGAGAACAGGTCCAAAGGAAGGAAGAAAGTTATTATTATTATTATCGGTTATTTGTAGAGCGCCAACAGATTCCGCAGCACTATAGACAAAGGCAGAGTACAACAAAACAATTATAGGGATCAAATGGGTAGAGGGCCCTGCCAAGAGTTGCACTGTTGTAGTCAGCTCTTAAGAAGGTGATCAACAAACAGCTGGACTCTTAGGCTTACATGCTAAGGGGGTTCAGGGGATAGCAATGGATGAGAGGAACTGGTATAAAGAAAGGTTAGCGTAGGTTGTATGCATCCCTGAACAGAAGAATCTTTAGGGAGCACTTGATTGAAACTTTTAAAACTAGAAGAGAGTCTTGTGGAGCAAGGCACAGAGTTCCACAAGATGGGAGCCAGTCTGAAGAAGTCCTGTAAAGTTTCATGCAAGTCTGAAAAATTGGCATTAGTTATAATACATCTGCCCAACCTGTCTACCAAGCAATTCATATGTGTGCAGGTACACTGAAGATGATGATGAAGCCAGCCCAATCAGGCCCCAGCTTTTATCAAGAAAGAAACATGTCATTTCTTAAAAAAGTGGGAAAAACTTATCATAACCCTACCTCTTCCCCAACAACGTCAGGTATCAAAACCTTTTGTACATCATTAAATATTTCTTGAGGCAACTCTTAGAGGAGAATGGGATAACATAATAGACTAGGCTTTTCTGAATATCACCCCATTACCACATTTCTAACAGAATGGATACAGAGGGGAGCACCTAGAGTCTCATATGTATGAATGAATTAACTGGGGCCTATTGATGCAGCTCTGTACCAGAATGGCACTGACAACATAATGCCACTGCATAAACCCTTTTGTCTAGACCTTAGACCACAACCTTTAATAGAAAATGTTAACTAATCATCTGCTTATGTCTTCATTGTTAAACATTGTTATCATTTAATAGTAGTTTATATGTTTGTTTTTTTTGTTTGTTTTTTTAAATCCTTGGAAACTCATGTGGACTTTATCAACGGAGATGTCCTGCATACTTTATTGTAACATTCAGGTTTCCACTAATGGACAACATGCTATTTACCTAAATCTAACTCTTTAACAAAACAACAAAGGTTATTTTTTTTCTCTTTCTTTTCTGTTCCTTTTTTTATATAGATATGATGTCTGACAACATAAAACTGTCACTGTATCAAATTGTATATCTATGTGCGTTTCCAAATAAAGAAAAATTGAAAAAAAGAAAAAAACATGTGCATTAAAGATGCTAAAAAAGTTAGCGTAACTAGAAACCTATAATAAAGTGTTAGAGCTAAAATAAAATTATAATGCTTGTAAAACACAGTACAATTAAGTGTGTATCTATATTTCTTTCCTAAGATATGGTGAGTCCAAGGCTTGAGTAATTACTGTTGGGAATATCACTCCTGGCCAGCACGAGGAGGCAAAAAGCACCACAGTTAAACTGTTAAGTATCACTCCCTTACCCACAACCCCCAGTCATTCTCTTTGTCCTCGGTGCATGGAGGAGGGGAAGTTTAGGTGTCTGAAGAAACATTTTGATTTCATCTATAAGCAAGTTTTGGGGTACAGCCGTATTCCACGTCATTCCTTGCAGTCGGGTAGTGGTGGCTTTAAAGCAGTTAGGAACTTGTCAAGAGGTACTTACTGCATTTTCCTAACAATTGTTGCCCTAGTTTGGAAAGCCAGAGTTGGCTACTCTGTTCTTTCTTTTTCAAAGGTCTTTGTGAGGAACTGTGTCCTCTCATACCTTGTAACTGTCTACATGCCAGACAGCAGAGCAGGTAAGTGATTTTTCTTTCAGTTGGGGAGACCATGCACTCAACAAATTAAAAGACACTGCTTTTTTATTGGGACATAGATAATCCTGTTGTATGGGTTACACTGGGGCATGAAGCAGGCACTGTGGCATGTGTGAGACTAACATTTAAACTCTTTTAAAAAGAAAGGGTAAATGTTTTTATTACGCTTTATTTTCTGACACATATTTACTTGATAAAACAATACAAGTTTAAACTGAAAGTAAGGCGAATTTTCTATTTCAGCAGCTTATTCATTTCCCCATTGCTTTAAAATAAAACAATGCAACATTTTAAACTGTCAGGTTTGAAAAAATGGTTATTTCTGGTACTCAGTGTACCAGGAAGCTATTTGTAGTGCCTCTCTGTGTCTGTGTGTAATTTGAGCTTGGCAGTTACGGTCACATGACCGGCTTTACTTCATAACAATTCTGAGGAAAAGTTGTTTTTCTCCATTTCTGGGTGATCCGGTCTTAATTAGTAGCAGTAAGGCACCTCAGTAATTGAGGTGTGGGGTTGCCTGAGGGGTAATTTAGAAGTTTATTTGATGTTTATTAAATGGTTTTTTTTTTTACTTTTCTCATATAATTTTAGCTTGGGATCGATCCTAACTTGGGATAAAATTTAAAGTGTATTTTTTCCTTGGCTTATTTTAATTGAATATTAAAATCTTTGAAACCTATCTGTACAAGTTTATTTACTGTTTCACAACATGTCTGATATGGAGCAAGAGCCTGCTCTCATGAATTCATGCTTATTATGTTTAGATGCACACATTGAAGCTCCTATGCAATTTTGTTCTTCATGTGTCAAGAAAACCTTGCAAAATAAAGGCAACATTTTTGAGCCTAATGTCTTTCAGGATGATGCTGTTAAAATAATTCCTCAGCTTTCTCCTGCTACGTCCCAAGCCTCAATGGCATTACATGCAGTGCCCTGTGGTTCCTCTATAACTCCTAGTGGAGTTTATTTAAAAGCAGAAATTGCTGCCCAAGTATCTTCAGCGGTATCTGCGGCATTAGCTGCAATTCAAAGATTACAGGGAAAACACAAGAAGAAATCTAGAAATTCAGAAAGTAAGGTGCCTGTCCTCAGTTCTGCTTCCCCAGTTGCCTTTTCTCATAAGTCTGATGAGGAAGATACATCGGGACTTTCTGAGGGTGAAATCTCAGATTCGGACAGTAAAATTATTTTTTCTGAGACTCAGGTGGTATCCTTCAGATTTAAGCTTGAACACCTTCATGTATTGTTAAAGGAGGTTTTAGCTACTTTAGATGACTCCGATACCCCTGTCGTTGTCACTCCTAAGAAATCTAGTAAACTTAATATTTTCTTTGATGAACCTTCCACTTCAGAGGTTTTTCCTGTGCCGGACTTAGCTAGGGAGATTATCTCACAGGAATGGGAGAAACCAGGGGTGTCTCTATCCCTGTCTCCCATTTTTAAGAAAATGTTCCCTGTCGAGGACTCCATTAAATACCCTTGGTATAATGTACCCAAAGTTGAAGGGGCCATTTCCACTTTAGCTAAGATAACCACTATTCCTATTGAGGATAGCTGCTCTTTTAAGGATCCGATGGACAAGAAGCTGGAGACTTATTTGAAAAAGATTTATGTTTATCAAGGTCTCCAATGGCAACCTGCAATGTGTATTGTCACTGTGACTAGTGCAGCATCTTATTTGTTGGACGCCTTGTCTGATTCTCTTCAAGTAGAGACTTCCTTGGATGAAATTCAAGATAGGATTAAAGCTCTTAAGTTGGCCTATTCCTTTATTGCAGATGCTATTTTACAGGTTTTTAGACTAAGAGCTAAAACTTTTAGTTTTGCTGTCCTAGCCCACAGGACATTATGTTATTTGAGAGCTGTCCAGTTGTGCATGCTAAGACAATGGGATGGCGACCATGCAGTTCTATCTCAGAGAAAAGGGTTAGATCAGTCATCAAGGGACTCTCTCCTCTGGTGGATTTCTCAGGAACATCTGTCTCAGGGCACATGCTTTCAGAGACCTTCCTGGGTGATCGTGACCATGGACGACAGCCTGCTGGGCTGAGGAGCAGTATGGAACTCGTTAAAAGCTCAGGGCCTTTGGACTCGGGAGGAGTCTGCTCTTCCCATCAACATCTTGGAGTTGAGGGCAATTTACAATGTTCTATTGGCTTGGCCTCAGTTGTCCTCAGCCCAGTTTATCAGGTTCCAGTCAGACAACATAACCTATGTGGCTTACATCAATCACCAGGGAGGAACTCAGAGTTCCTTAGCCATGAAGGAGGTTACTCGGATTCTTCAGTGGGCAGAGACCCACAATTGCTGTCTATCTGCCATCCACATTCCAGGAGTAGTGATGTCGCGAATAGTTCGCCGGCGAATAGTTCCCGGCGAACATAGCTTGTTCGCGTTGGCCGCGGCGGGCAAACATATGCGATGTTCGATCCACCCCCTATTCGTCATCAGTGAGTAAACTTTGACCCTGTATCTCACAGTCAGCAGACACATTCCAGCCAATCAGCAGCAGACCCTCCCTCCCAGACCCTCCCACCTCCTGGACAGCATCCATTTTAGATTCATTCGGAAGCTGCATTCTTAGTGAGAGGAGGGACAGTGTAGCTGCTGCTGATTTAAAAGGGAAATCGATAGCTAGGCTAGTGTATTCAGTGTCCACTACAGTCCTGAAGGACTCATCTGATCTCTGCTGTAAGGACAGCACCCCAAAAAGCCCTTTTTAGGGCTAGAACATCAGTCTGCTTTTTTTTTTTCCTGTGTAATCTAATTGCAGTTGCCTGCCTGCCAGAGTGTGTCAGGCTCACAGCGTATACTGTGCCCACTTGCCCAGTGCCACCACTCATATCTGGAGTGGCAGGTGGTGGGGGTTGGTCTGTGGGGGGGGGGAAGCTACACTACAGAAAAAATAAAATACAAACAGAAAAAAACTACTTTTTTTTGCAAACTGGGTACTGGCAAATAGCTGCCAGTACCCAAGATGGCCGCCAATAAGGCAGATGGGGAGGGTTAGAGAGCTGTTTTGGGGGGGATCAGGGAGGTTGGGGCCTAAGGGGGGATGCTACACCACAGCATATGTAAATATGCTAAAAAAAAATAAAAAAAAAATTAAAAACCTTTAATTTTAGTACTGGCAGACTTTCTGCCAGTACTTAAGATGGCGGGGACAATTGTGGGGTGGGGGAGGGAAGGGAGCTGTTTGGGAGGGATTAGGGTGTCTGATGTGTCAGGTGGGAGGCTGATCTCTACACTAAAGCTAAAATTAACCCTGCAAGCTCCCTACAAACTACCTAATTAACCCCTTCACTGCTAGCCATAATGCACGTGTGATGCGCAGCAGCATTTAGCGGCCTTCTAATTACCAGAAAGCAACGCCAAAGTCATATATGTCTGCTATTTCTGAACAAAGGGGATCCCAGAGAAGCATTTACAACCATTTGTGCCATAATTGCACAAGCTGTTTGTAAATAATTTCAGTGAGAAACCTAAAATTGCGAAAAAAATTAAGTTTTTTTTAAATTTGATTGCATTTGGCGGTGAAATGGTGGCATTAAATATACCAAAATGGGCCTAGATCAATACTTTGGGTTGTCTACTACACTACACTTAAGCTAAAATTAACTCTACAAGCTCCCTACATGCTCCCTAATTAACCCCTTCACTGCTGGACATAAAACACGTGTGGTGCGCAGTGGCATTTAGCAGCCTTCTAATTACCAAAAAGCAACGCCAAAGCCATATAAGTCTGCTATTTCTGAACAAAGGGGATCCCAGAGAAGCATTTACAACCATTTATGCCATAATTGCATAAGTTGTTTGTAAATAATTTTTGTGAGAAAACAAAAGTTTGTGAAAAAGTGAACATTTTTTTTTTATTTGATCGCATTTGGCGGTGAAATGGTGGCATGAAATATACCAAAATGGGCCTAGATCAATACTTTGGGTTGTCTACTACACTACACTTAAGCTAAAATTAACTCTACAAGCTCCCTACATGCTCCCTAATTAACCCCTTCACTGCTGGGCATAAACCACGTGTGGTGCGCAGTGGCATTTAGCAGCCTTCTAATTACCAAAAAGCAACGCCAAAGCCATATGTCTGCTATTTTTGAACAAAGGGGATCCCAGAGAAGCATTTACAACCATTTATGCCATAATTGCATAAGTTGTTTGTAAATAATTTCTGTGAGAAACCTAAAGTTTGTGAAAAAGTGAACAATTTTTTTTATTTGATCGCATTTGGCGGTGAAATGGTGGCATGAAATATATCAAAATGGGCCTAGATCAATACTTTGGGATGTCTTCTAAAAAAAAAATGTATACATGTCAAGGGATATTCAGGTATTCCTGACAGATATCAGGGTTCCAATGTAACTAGCGCTCATTTTGAAAAAAAGTGGTTTTGAAATAGCAAAGTGCTTCTTGTATTTATTTCCCTATAACTTGCAAAAAAAGCAAAGAACATGTTAACATTGGGTATTTCTAAACTCAGGACAAAATTTAGAAACTATTTAGATGTTGTACACGCTGCGGGAGTTTGGTCTGTCACTGTGAAGCGGGTGTAACCCTTACACTACCTGATCGATACAACATCATACCTGATGTTTTAAAGCACGTTATTCCAAACAATTTAGGAATGTTAGGTGATTTATGCCCTTTTCCATCACTGTTGTGGCCAGAAAGAGTCCCTGTGGGTTTTAAAATTTGCCTGCCTATTGAAGTCTATTGCAGTTCGCCCGGTTCGCCCATTCGCGAACATTTGCGGAAGTCCGCGTTTGCCGTTCGCGAACTGAAAATTTTATGTTCGCGACATCACTATCCAGGATTAGACAACTGGGAAGCGGATTTTCTGAGCAGACAGACTTTTCATCCCGGGGAGTGGGAGCTCCAACCGGAAGTTTTTTCCAGCTTAGTCCTCAAATTGGGGGTGCTGGACTTAGATCTGATGGCATCCCATCAGAACGCCAATCTTCCACGGTACGGTTCAAGGTCAAGAGATCCACAGGCCGTTCTGATAGATGCTCTAGCGGGTTTTCAGTTTGGCATACCTATTTCCTCAGTTTGCTCTCCTTCCATGAGTCATTGCTCGGCTCGTATCAAACAGGAGAGGGCATCAGCGATTCTAATAGCCCCTGCGTGGCCATGCAGGATCTGGTTTGCAGACCTAGTGGAGATGTCATCTCTCCCACCTTGGAGACTACCTCTGAGGAAGGACCTCCTGATTCAGGGTCCCTTCCTTCATCCAAATCTCATTTCTCTGAAGCTGACTGCTTGGATATTGAACGCTTAATTCTGTCTAAGCGTGGTTTTTCTGAGTCGGTCGTTGAGTCCATGATTCAGGCTCACAAGCCTGTTACTAGAAAGATTTACTATAAGATATTGCATAAATATCTTTATTGGTGTGAATCCAAGGGCTACTCTTAGAGTAGAATCAGAATTCCTAGAATTTTATATTTTCTTCAGGAAGGCCTGGAAAAGGGATTGTCAATCAGTACCCTGAAGGGTCAGATTACTGCTTTATCAGTTTTACTAAATAAAGATTTTGCGGATGTGCCAGATGTGCAATCTTTTTGTCAGGCCTTGGTCAAAATCAGGCCTGTCTTTAAGTCTGTTGCTCAACCTTGGAGCCTTAACCTTGTTCTTAAAGTTTTACAGCTGACTCCAATTGAGCCATTGCATTCCATAGACATTAAGTTGTTATCTTGAAAGGTTTTGTTTCTTGTTGCTATCTCTTCTGCTCGAAGAGTCTCGGAACTCTCAGCTCTGCAGTGTGATTCCCCTTATCTTATTTTTCATGCCTATAAGGCGGTTCTTCATACTAAGTTTGGTTTCCTTCCTAAGGTTGTTTTTAATAGAAATATCAATTAGGAAATTGTTGTTCCCTCTCTGTGTCCTAATCCTTCTTCTTCCAAAGAACATTTGTTACACAATTTTAATGTTGTACGTGCTCTTAAATTCTACTTACAGGCATTTCTCTTTGAAACGTAAAGGTCAGAAAGCTATTGCTACTACTCTTTCTTTTTTGACTAGGAAGTATAATTCGTTTGGCTTATGAGACTGCTGGACAGCAACATTCTGAGAGACTTACGGCTCATTCCACAAGAGCTGTTTCCTCTTCTTGGGCTTTCAAAAATGAAGCTTCTGTGGAACAAATTTGCAAGGCTGCAACTTCATCTTCTCTACATACTTTTTCCAAATATTCCAAATTTGATATTTTTGCCTCGGCTGAGGCTTTTTTTGGGAGAAAGGTTCTTCAAGCGGTGGTGCCTCCAGTTTAGGACTGCCTGTCTTGTCCCTCCAAATTTATCCGTGTCCTCTAGCTTGGGTATTGGTTCCCAGCAGTAATTACTCAAGCCGTGGACTCACCATATCAAGAAAGAAAAACAAAATTCATGCTTACCTGATAAATTTATTTCCTTCTAGATATAGTGAGTCCACGGCCCCACCCTTTATTTTAAGACAGTTGTTCTTTTGACTATAACCTCAGGCACCTCTACACCTTGTGTTACTCCTTTTTCTCCATTTCCCTTCACTCGAATGACTGGGGGTTGTGGGTAAGGGAGTGATACTTAGCAGTTTAACTGTGGTGCTCTTTGCCTTCTCCTGCTGGCCAGGAGTGATATTCCCAACAGTAATTACTCATGCCATAGACTCACCATATCCATAAATAAAGAAACTTATCAGGTAAGCATACATTTTGTTTATTCTATATATACATATTTAAAATAAAAATAAAATTTTCTTTTGAGTGAATAACAATACTATTTAAACTATTTTTAACGCACCTTCAGCTTTAGTGTGCTTTGGGTTAGTGCACCTTTGGGTTAATGCTTGAGCGAACATCAGACAGAGTTTTATAGCATGCCCCATAGAAGTCTTTGAAGATAGACCTCCAGATGTTAGCACGCCTGAATCTTTCATTTGAGCTATAACTTTTTACTTTCAACCTGTAATGTGAAGAAAAGGAGCGCTATTAATTTAACTTGAGTGGTGCTAGAGTTCAACAGCTCTAATATTTTTGAGCTACCCTTGTAACCTAGGCCTATATGTGTCTGGCAAAGAGTTTCATATGTGACAACACACACCTATTATGTTTTATGCTTTGTATGATTTTAAATAGTGGTTGCACATAGTTCAAGCAGATTTGACATTATGCTTGATATATTGTTGGATACCATCTCAGAATGCATTTATTGTGTCAGCAGTCATTCAGTTTGCATCATTGGTCTCTTATAGCAGGCATAGTCTACATGAGGCATATGCACATATGCTGTGTGCGCATTAGAAACTAAAAGTCATAGGCTGTGTGAGCACCTGTTTTAAACTGTCCAATCCGTAGGGAATTTGAGGTTATAACAATCCCAGTCTCAGATTAATAAACAAAACCAGGAAACTCCCCTGATAAACTCACCCCGGTTGACGGATTAATCCCAGATTTCTGCCGTATGCCACTCCTTAAGGAAAAAAGGCCCGTCCACAGGGAGCGTACTTGGAATTCAAAATATACCTGAAGGCTTGGGATGATCTCGTTCAGAGCCCCTCTGACTGCCTCCGACTTCTCTCACGCTCCCCTCCTGGGTCCTACTCCATCGCGGTAACTCGGCGTCTGACGTCACCGGGAACTCCGCCCACAGCTTAGCTGTTTGCTTTTTCCGATCAGTCTGGAGGGTGCTGACTTGTTTGTTGTAGCGGTTACAAGCTACCACTGTGCAGGCTTAGTTTCAAAAGGTCCCAAGAAATAATGTGATGAGATGCACCAGGGTACTTGATTTAAAACTTTTATTGCGAGTCCACAGAAACTCCCATATAGGAAGCAAAAAGTCACAACAAAAGAGACATTGTGGTGTGTGAGGAATACACCCAAGGAACTTGTTGCTGACGCGTTTCAGCCTATCTGGCTGTAATCGTAACATTAGAAACTATCCGCTCCATTTATCAGTTGTGAATGCAGTGTCAGACCTTGCAACCACATGTTAAAAAGCATCAGAGGTAGCAGGGTTAAATCACCCTGGAATGGTACAGCAGAGTTAATTGAAAACCCCTGTTCTCTCTCAACCAATCACACAAGGGCAGAGGTTGTCAATGTCATAAGCTTTTGCTAGTGCAGTGATAAATGTAAGCATTTAGACATGCACACAAGCAGACAGGGTCTATGTTAATAGGTTGTCTATTAATAAAAAGGAGTCTATCAGAACGTTTACTACAAACATTTTGTTGTCACATATGCATTGGAAAAACCCTTATTTTCAAAATTACATGCCTTCAAGTACCATAGATCATGTCCGCCTCACATCGATAAATGCTGACAGCATACGCTGTTGGCATTTATCATTGCACAAGCAGTTCTCATTAACCAATCAGCCACTAGGAGGGGGTGTCAATCAATCCAATCGTATGTGATCGGGAGGATTGATGTCCGCCACCTCAGAGGAGGTGTACAAGTTAAGGAGCAGCGATCTGCTTCTTAACACCTGTTTCCTGCAAGCCTGAAGGCTTGCGCAGAAACAGTTACATTGAGGGCCATTCGGCCCTTGTTAAATCAGCCCCTATGTCTCATTAATATCATTTATCTGTGTCCAGAAGCCATGAGTCCAAATTATCAATTGTCTTGTGGACCTGATCCATCACAGAATGAGGAGAGCAATACACTCTCCGTATTCAGCATTGCACCAGCAGCTCACAAGAGCTGCTGGTGCAACGCCGCCCCCTGCAGACTCGCAGCCAATGGGCCACCAGCAGGGGGGTGTCAATCAACCCGATCATACTCGATCGGGTTGATTTCTGGCGATTCCCGTCCGCCTGCCGAGAGCAGGCGGACAGGGTTATGGAGCAGCGGTCTTTGTGACCGCTGCTCCATAACTTGTGTTTCTGGTGAGTCTGAAGACTCGCCCGAAACACGGGGCGTCAAGCTCCATACGGAGCTTGATAGATAGGCCCCCATAACTGAGATAAGCTTATACATTTTCAAAGAAATTAAAACAAACATGTTTGCAGTACTAAAGCTTTGAGTTCTGTTTAACACCAGATAAGTAAATACTAAGATTTAGCTTTCTTAATCAAGTGACCAAAAAAACAACCCATGACTGCAAATCTATAATGCTGAATACGGCTAATTTGTTAGCAATTGAAGCTGTCTTCTAAGTAGGCCTCAGATACTATTAGACCACAACACGTGACTACCTCATTTGTAAAGCACGTTTATTTTGCTTAAGGGAAAAGCAGAAAGCACTACAAAGGAATATAATAATTACGTTTTAATGAATTTCTTTACTCAGTAAATTGTTCTCTTGCAAAGAGACATCTTTTTTACTTAGAGGAATTAATTTAAAAGTGATAATATTGTGTAACAGTCCTATGTGTGTCTTCTGCCCGACACAAATAAAATTTAAAACCAGAGATGAGTCGATGCTATTATAAAAAAAAAAAAAACTTTAAAATTGCAGCTGTATATTAAAACTTCAAGATTGTACCCTGTGTGAAGATACAGTAATAGCTAAAGGCTGCTTAGCGGAATGTATTTTAAATAATGTTTCAAATTAACTTGCAAAAACAACTTCCTGCAATGCTGTCACTGGCGTGCTTAGTTTAAGAAATTTCAAGAGAAGGAAAATGATATAATTGAAAAAATGGCCACCGAGGGCACACACATTCTATGGCACATCCTCAGGTAGAAGCTGTAAAATCATAACAGATGCATTCGCTGGTCCCGATATTGTAGGAAAAGGCAAGTATTAGGCAGCAGAATAACTTTTTATAATAGTATATGACACAACTGATAGCACAATTTTAGCTTTTATATGAAGGATACTAGTTTCTAGGGAAATATACACAGACTGTAAAAGAACGCTCATTTTTCAGAATAAGTAGCACTAAATATGCTGCTCAGCGGTACAGACTGTTTGGGGTTTTAAAGGGTAGAATAAACCAATCAGATTTATATTATTTCATTTTCATCCTAGAATTAGGAAAAATAATAGAAGTGTATGAAAAACAAAAGTAAAGGTCTTAAGATTGTTTTTATCCTTTATTCAAATATTTAAAAATATAAAAGCTCAATGGATTTTTTTAGCATTTTTGTCTACAAACTATACTGATCCTCATGAAGTTTATTTAGGATATTTTTAAAGGGACATTATCATGCAAAAAATGACATGACCTAATTTGTTAAAGCATGCCATTTTAGCACTACAGTAGCTACCCTGGAATACTGTGTTTAATCTCTGGAAAGGGGGTTAAATACATAGTTTAAGTACCACTTGTTAGCTGCAGAGAACGGCTGGTCCCATGTGAATTAAGCTGCTGAGCCAATCAACAGCAGCAGTTGTCCAGCTGAGTCGTGCAACTGCAAATCCTGATTGGTTTACCAGCTTTATTAACTTGGGACCAGCACTATATGACAGCTGTGTTTGCAACAATGTTTGTAATTAATTGATATATATATATAGTGCTCAAGAAATGTGCACACTACAGAGTCTACCTTAATATGCTCACATGAAAATGAACTAGGCTTCATTAAAAGGATACCCAATGAAAAAGTATGTTTCATAGCAGAAGTAAATTAGAAAAAAAAGGTAATTGCTCTATCTAAATCAGGAAAGTTTAATTGTAACCTCCATATTTCGTTAACGTATAATAATACCTAGGTAGTACATTAAATATTGACAGAAACATATTGATATTTTGCAGCAGCACACAATGGGCTTGTTTTATGCTACCAGAGACATTTGGGGACTGGGAAAAAGGAAAATTTGGGGGGATAAATGTGTTTTGTGGGTGCAGCCTCTTGCTGGAGAGGTGGAGTCTCAGATGTACATTCTCCAGGATCTGGCATGGTATCACCAGATATTGTGTGGGTGAGAGTCTGTGCAGTGCCTGGTTTTACTTTAAAATAAATGTGAAGGACCATTACTGTATAATAATAAATGTGATAGACCATGACTGTATAATAATAAATGTAATTGACCATGGCTGTATAATAATAAATGTGATTGACCATGACTGTATAATAATAAATATGATAGACCATGACTGTATAATAATAAATGTGATAGACCATGGCTGTATAATAATAAATGTGATAGACCATGACTGTAAAATAATAAATGTAATTGACCATGGCTGTTTAATAATAAATGTGATTGACCATGGCTGTATAATAATAAATGTGAGAGGCCATGGCTGTATAATAATAAATGTAAGAAACCATGGCTGTATAATAATAAATGTGATTGACCATGGCTGTATAATAATAAATGTGAGAGACCATGACTGTATAATAATAAATGTGATTGACCATGGCTGTATAATAATAAATGTGATAGACCATGACTGTATAATAATAAATGTGATAGACCATGACTGTATAATAATAAATGTGATAGACTATGACTGTATAATAATGAATGTGAGAGACCATGACTGTACAATAACACATGTGATAGACCATGACTGTATAATAATAAATGTGAGAGACCATGACTGTATAATAATAAATGTGAGAGACCATGACTGTACAATAACACATGTGATAGACCATGACTGTATAATAATAAATGTGAGAGACCATGACTGTACAATAACACATGTGATAGACCATGACTGTATAATAATAAATGTGAGAGACCATGACTGTATAATAACGCATGTGATAGACCATGACTGTATAATAATAAATGTGAGAGACCATGACTGTGTAATAACACATGTGATAGACCATGACTGTATAATAATAAATGTGAGAGACCATGACTGTATAATAACACATGTGATAGACCATGACTGTATAATAATAAATGTGAGAGACCATGACTGTATAATAACACATGTGATAGACCATGACTGTATAATAATAAATGTGAGAGACCATGACTGTATAATAACACATGTGATAGACCATGACTGTATAATAATAAATGTGAGAGACCATGACTGTATAATAACACATGTGATAGACCATGACTGTATAATAATAAATGTGAGAGACCATGACTGTATAATAACACATGTGATAGACCATGACTGTATAATAATAAATGTGAGGGACCATGACTGTATAATAATAAATGTGAGAGACCATGGCTGTATAATAATAAATGTTAGAGACCATGGGGCTTATTTATCAAGCTCCGTATGGAGCTTGATTCCCCTTGTTTCCGGCAAGCCTTGAGGATCTATGAAGCTATGAAGCAGCGGTCTAAAGATAGAGCCTTTACATGTGCTGGTGTTTAAAGGGATTTGAAACCTTACACATGTGATAGACCATGACTGTATAATAATAAATGTGAGAGACCATGACTGTACAATAACACATGTGATAGACCATGACTGTATAATAATAAATGTGAGAGACCATGACTGTATAATAACAGTCATGGTCTCTCACATGACTGTGTAATAACACATGTGATAGACCATGACTGTATAATAATAATAAATGTGAGAGACCATGACTGTATAATAACACAGGTGATAGACCATGACTGTATAATAATAAATGTGAGAGACCATGACTGTGTAATAACACATGTGATAGACCATGACTGTATAATAATAAATGTGAGAGACCATGACTGTATAATAACACATGTGATAGACCATGACTGTATAATAATAAATGTGAGAGACCATGACTGTATAATAACACATGTGATAGACCATGACTGTATAATAATAAATGTGAGAGACCATGACTGTATAATAACACATGTGATAGACCATGACTGTATAATAATAAATGTGAGAGACCATGACTGTATAATAACACATGTGACAGACCATGACTGTATAATAATAAATGTGAGACACCATGACTGTATAATAACACATGTGATAGACTATGACTGTATAATAATAAATGTGAGGGACCATGACTGTATAATAATAAATGTGAGAGACCATGGCTGTATAATAATAAATGTGAGAGACCATGGGGCTTATTTATCAATCTCCGTATGGAGCTTGATTCCCCTTGTTTCCGGCAAGCCTTGAGGATCTATGAAGCTATGAAGCAGCGGTCTAAAGATAGAGCCTCTACATGTGCTGGTGTTTAAAGGGATTTGAAACCTATTTTTTTTTTCTTTTTAGTCAGACAGGGCAGACCATTTTTAAATGTTTTCCATTTACTACTATTATCAAATCTGCTTCCTTCCCATGATATTCTGTGTTGTAGAGATACCTAAGTAGCATCTGGAGCACTACATGGCATGGAATAGTGCTGCCATATACTGCTCTTGCAAATGGATAACATTCTCGCAAAACTGCTGCCATATAGTGCTCCAGAAATGGTCTGGCTCCTAAGCATTCGTCCCTGATTTTTAACAAAAGATACTAAAAGAATGAAGAAAATTTGACAATAGAAGTAAATTAGAAAGTTGTTTAAAATTGCTCTATCTTAATCATAAAAGAAACATTTTTGGTTTAATATCCCTTTAAGATGTGCTTTTGCTTTATTGTAAATGCCCATTGTTCTCTAAGGGAAGAACTCAAACTATTTGCAAGAAAAATGTAAATTTGAAGTGATTCTAAGGTGGATCATAAAATACAAGAGAGATTTATAGCATACAAACACATAATACAAAACATAACTATTGCATGTTCAATGATGGCATGAAAAAAAATAAAGTCATTTGAGGGACAATCAAATTTTACTCGGAATATTGCAAACCAGTAATAATGTATTCTTTCTACTGCTGTTGTGGTTGCTTAAGTATTTGCATTTTATGTCTATTTTAAAGACTATCGCCTAGATTTAGAGTTCTGCGTTAGCCGTCAAAACCAGCGTTAGGGGGTCCTAACGCTGGTTTTGGCCGACCGCTGGTATTTAGAGTCTTGTAGGTAAGGGTCTAACGCTCACTACTTTTTATACTTGGGAATTAAAATCACTATTAAACAAATACAAAACTTTAGAGGTAATAAATGAAAAAGAATATGATTATTTTTTTAAAAAAACACCAAGAATCCCTGTCTTCTACATATTACCTAAGATACACAAGTCCCTTACAGAACCACCGGGTAGGCCAATAATATCCGGTATAGATTCAGTTACCGCCAACCTTTCGCAATATGTGGACAGATATCTGCAAAAATATGTGATATCTCTTGATTCATATTAAAAAGACTCAACAGAGGTCATTAAACTTTCTGAAGATATAATCTGGACAGATGAAATGTGGTTAGTAAGCTGTGATGTAACATCACTCTATACTATAATTGAACACTCAAAAGGCTTAGAGGCAGTAAAATACTTTTTAAATAATGACTCAACAATTAAAAAAGAACAGGGTGATTTTATTTTGGATAGCATATATTTTATCTTGAATCACAAGTACTTCCAATTTGGTGATTCCTATCATTTACAAACATGTGGAACTGCAATGGGGACTAGGTTCGCACCCAGTGACGCAAACCTTTTTATGGGCCTTTGGGAGAAAGAATTTTTAGCTACCCAAGAACTGGGTGCGAGCCTAGTCCTCTTTAAAAGATACATAGATGATGTAATCATCATTTGGAGAGGGACATCAGAATCTTTAGAAAATTTCTGTATTAATATGAATAATAATAATCACAACATCAGATTTACCAAAGAAATAAGTAAAGAATGTCTGAATTTCTTAGATTTACAAATTTATGTAGAGCAGGGAACACTAAATACAAGAACATATTTCAAACCGGTTGACAGCAACAACTTTATACACTCAACTAGCTGTCACCATTATCTATGGAAAAATAATATCCCTAAAGGCCAAATGATGAGGGTTAGAAAAAATTTCAATAAAAAAGAAGACTATCTAACTCAGTCACTCATTCTGAAAGAAAAAAATTATTGAAAGAGGCTACAAAGATAATATTGTGGAGGATATAAGACTAGATATAGAAAAAATAGATAGAAGAACCCTACTAACAAAGAAACAAAAGGAACCAGATAATGCACAAACTAGCACAATTAAAGTACCATTTATTACAGAATATAATGCCAATCATAAATTAACAGAGAAAATTATGAAGAAACACTGGTATATTTTAAAACAAGATAAAATACTAGGACCTCTAATTAACGAAATACCCCATTTTATTTACAGAAGAGCTAATAACTTGAAAAATAAGTTGGCCCCCACTACTATAAAGAAAAAACGAAATAACGATAGGCTTTTTCCCTTGTTTTATCTGCAAATCATGCAGACACTCACAGAAAAGAAAAACAATTATTTCTAATACAAATAAAAAAGAATTTAAAATCTATGATTGTATTAGATGTACAGACTGCAATACGGTATATGTAATTCAGTGTAAATGTGGTCAGCAATACGTAGGGGAGTCGGAAAGACCCCTACGGGAAAGAATCAGAGAAGACATTTTATCTATCGAAAACATGGACAAAGAAAGAAATAAGGACCTACCGGTTCCTAAATATTTTAAACAATGTAATGGAGGTAACTTAAAATGTTTTCAATATATGGGGGTAGCTAAATTGCCCAAACAAACAAGAGGAGGGGATGTACATAATAAGCTGCTGCAATTAGAGAGTAAATGGATTTTTAATCTTGACACATTACATCCTCAGGGCCTCAATCTAGAAATCGAACTAGGAAGCTTTTTTAAATAATAATTTTACAAAATAAAAAAAAATAAATTACAAAATAATTTTAACATAACAGTGTTTCGTCCACCCTATTAAATTTTGGTTTTTCTAAGTGTTTTATATTACATGATCTCTTAAATCCTTTAAAAATATTAAACAGTTCCTATAAAATATTTTTAATTATAATTCCACTTTTTTAGGTCCGTTATGAATTGATAATATGTTTTTCACTAATAATACCAACAATTATTTATTAATCTTTTAATAATTCAAGTTCAATCCGATTGGCTGATCCAATAAGCCAATCAGATTGAGCTTGCATTCTATTGGCTGTTACGATCAGCCAATAGAATGCTAGCTCAATCTGATTGGCTGATCCAATCAGCCAATTGGATTGAACTTGAATCTGATTGGCTGATTCAATCAGCCAATCAGATTTTTCCTACCTTAATTCCGATTGGCTGATAGAATCCTTTCAGCCAATCGGAATTCGAGGGACGCCATCTTGGATGACCTACCTTAAAGGAACCTTCATTCATTGTCTAGTCGTCGGGAGAAAAGGATGTTCCGCGCCGGAGGTCTTGAAGATGGAGTCGCTCCTCGTTGGATGGATGAAGATAGAAGATGCCGCTTGGATTAAGATGTTTGCCGGTTCGGATGTCCTCTTCTTGCCGGATAGGATGAAGACTTTGGACCCTCTTCTGGACCTCTTCTTGCCGGATAGGATGAAGACTTCGGAGCCTCTTCTGGACGGATTGGTGATACCCGGCGTGGTGAAGATAAGGTAGGGAGATCTTCAGGGGTTTAGTGTTAGGTTTTTTAAGGGGGGTTTGGGTTAGATTAGGGGTATGTGGGTGGTGGGTTGTAATGTTGGGGGGGGGGAATTGTATGTTTTTTTTACAGGCAAAAGAGCTGTTTTCTTTGGGGCATGCCCTGCAAAAAGCCCTTTTAAGGGCTGGTAAGGTAAAAGAGCAGTTTACTTTTTATTTTAGAATAGGGTAGGGCATTTTTTTATTTTGGGGGGCTTTGTTATTTTTTAGGGGGCTTAGAGTAGGTGTAATTAGTTTAAAATTCTTCTAATCTTTTTTTTTTTGTAATTTAGTGTTTTTTTTTTTGGTAATTTAGTTGATTAAAGTGCTGCCGGACAGCACTTTCAGATAAGTGCCATTTTAATTTTCTTTTGCAAGGATATTGCTGGCACTTGTTACAGCTAAAAGCTGTCTTATTTAATATGGGACTTTATTAAACCTTCATGTTTGTTTTTTTTTAGGCAGTTTTGGCATTGAGACTGTGAGGTGATTTATGGTGGCTCAGTGTGTTATAGTAGTTTATATACTTTAACTTTTGGTCATGGAGATTACTGTTGTAAGCCATTTTTTCGGCAGTTAGGGCCCTGTAACTGCTCTGTAGTTGAAAATGAGCTGCAGGACACGTATGCACCTCAGTAAAGCTACTGAGGTGTATAGGTAGCCTGAGGTCTATTTGGTTTGTTGCGCTAACACACATTTCTATTTAAAGACACAGTACACATTTATTTTTTATTTTCAAATAAAGAATTTTTACACTTTATCCTTATTTATTACATCAGATGGATCAAGAGGCTTTTCAAACCATTACCCTAGGCGAAGTTGCCGCTTGTCAGTTATGTTTTGATGCTCAGGTGGAACCCCCATTTCCTTTTTGTTCCTCATGCATTGAGAGAACTTTAAGTTATAGAGATAAAATATTTGACCATGAGCCACCATTATCCCAAGCAAATGCTGTTCAGGTGTCTCCTGTTGCAGATATGCCGCAGCTTTCTCCTCAAGCATCCCAACTTTTTCAGTCTCCACATACAGTGCCCTGTGTTTCCTCTTGCAATCCTGTAGGATTTTCTCTACAAGACATTGCTTCCCAGGTATCCCTTGCGGTATCTGAGGCCTTGTCTGCTTTCCCCATGTTGCAGGGAAGGCATAAAAGGAAATTTAAGGAAACAGTTAGTAAGGTTTCTGATCAAGTTCTGGCTATCCAGAGTGACCCTTCCCATAAGACTGAGGAAGAAGACATGTCGGTAGCATGTGAGTGGGAAATCTCAGACTCAGACAGTGTAATTCCTTCTTCTGATGCTGAAGTGGTATCCTTCAGATTTAAGCTAGAACACCTTCGCTTATTACTTAAGGAAGTTTTGGCTACTTTGGACAACTCCGACACAACTATTGTAGTTAATCCTAAAAAGTCCAGTAAGTTGAACAAATACTTTGATGTTCCCTCTGCGGTGGAGGTTTTTCCGGTTCCTGACCATGCTGCGGAGATTATTGCTTGAGAATGGGAAAGACCTGGTATTCCCCTTTCTCCATCTCCTATTTTTAAGAAGATGTTTCCTATAGCAGATTCTAATAAGGAGTTGAGGCAGACGGTTCCTAAGGTAGAAGGAGCGATCTCCACTTTGGCCAACAGGACTACTATTCCCATAGAGGATAGTTGTTTTTATAAAGATCCAATGGATAAAAAATTAAAATCTTTACTAAAAAAGATGTATGTCCAACAGGGTCTACAATGGCAACCTGTGGTGTGTATTGCCACTGTTACCAGCGCTGCAGCTTACTGGTTTGATGCGTTGTCTGAATCTCTTCAGACGGATACCCCTCTTGATGATATCCAGGACAGGATTAAGGCTCTCAAGTTAGCCAATTCCTTCAGTGGGCGGAGACCCACAACTGCTGTCTTTCTGTGATCCACATCCCAGGAGTGGTCAATTGAGAAGTGGATTTTCTGAGCAGACAGAAATTTCATCTAGGGGAATGGGAACTTCATTCGAATGTGTTTTCCAGCTTGACCCTCAAGTGGGGGCAGCCGGAGTTGGATCTCATGGCTTCTCGTCAGAATTCCAAACTTCTGAGTTACAGCTTGAAGTCAAGATATCTGCAGGCATTTCTGAATGATGCTCTGGCAGTTCCTTAGAACTTCAGTCTAGAAAACCTGTTTCTTCCGTTCGTTCTTCTTCCAAGAGTCATTGCTCGAATCAAGCAGGAGAGGGCGTCTGCAACTCTCATAGCCCTGGTGTGGCCTTGCAGGATTTGGTATGCAGACCTAGTGGAAATGTCATCATTTTCACCTTGGAGACTGCCTCTGAGGAAGGACCTTCTACTTCAGGGTCCCTTTCTTCATCATAATCTCATTTCGCTGAAGCTGACTGCTTGGAGATTAAATGCTTAGTTTTATCTAAGCGTGGATATTCAGAGTCAGTCATTGAGACCTTGATTCAGGCTCGTAGGCCTGTGACTCGCAGGATCCGAAGGATGCTCTTGGAGTAGAGTAAGGATTCCTAGGATTTTGTCCTTTCTCCAGGATAGTCTGCAGAAGGGGTTGTCGGTAAGTACTCTAAAGTGTCAGATTTCAGCATTGTCTATTTTGTTACATAAGCGCTTGGCGGATGTGCCAGACGTGCAATCGTTTTGTCAGGCCTTGGTTAGAATTCAGCCTGTGTTTAAACCTGTTACTCCTCCAAGGAGTTTTAACCTTGTTCTTAAAGTTTTATAACAGGCTCTGCTTGAGCCTATGCATTCTTTAGATATTAAGATGTTATCTTTAAAAGTTTTTTTTTTCTTGTTGCTATTTCCTCTGCTCGGAGAGTTTCCCCTTATCTTATATTTCAATCTGATAACGTGGTTCTGCGTACTAAGTCTGGTTTCCTGCCCAAAGAATATTAATCAGGAAATCGTTGTACCTTCTTTGTGTCCTAATCCTTCTTCTCACAAAGAATGCTTGTTGCATAATCTGGAGCGCTAAAATTTTTTGCAGGCAACTAAGGACTTTCATCCTTTCATCAGTCTTCTGCATTGTTTGTTTGCTTTTCTGGGAAACAAGGGTCAGAAAGCTACGGCTACTTCACTTTTTCCTTTTGGCTGAAGAGCGTTGTTCACTTGGCATATGAGACTGCTGGACAGCAACCTCCTGAGAAAATCACAGCTCATTCCACAAGAGCTGTTTCTTCTTCCTGGGCCTTCAAAAATAAAGCTTCTGTGGAACAGATTTGCAAGGCTGCAACTTGGTCATCTTTGCACACTTTTTCCAAATTCTATCAAATTCGATACTTTTGCCTTGGCTGAGGCTTCTTTTGGGAGAAAAGTTCTTCAAGAGGTGGTGCCTTCTGTTTAGGTTCCTGTCTTGTCCCTCCCTTATCATCTGTGTCCTCTGGCTTGGGTATTGGTTCGTAACAGTAATTGATGATGAAATTTAAAAAGCAGATTGATGAGTTTCTTAAAATGACTTTTTTAGCTGACATCATTGAAGATGACACTTATAGTTTTCTGTCAGTAGATCACCCTGTTTGCCCTATTCTATACCTTCTAACGAAGGTTCATATGTCCTTGGAGAATCCCCCTGGCAGACCAATCGTATCTGCCAGGGGTTCTCTCCTGCAGCCTTTGGCTGAATATGTGGATTTTTTTCTACAGCCTGTTGTACAGAATACTGTGTCATATTTAAAAGATTCTTTTGAACTCATTGGTCTGCTTAAAAACATGGGTGATATACAGGAAAATTACATCTTGCTGACCATAGATGTTATGAGCTTAAATACTGTCATCCCCCACTCACATGGGATGGACATGTTGAAGTTATTGCTTACCAATAATGAACACTATACAGGACCGCCTGTTGAGTTCTTGTTACATTTGGTGGGATTCTGCCTGGAAAATAATTTTTTCAGATTTGAAAATGACTACTATCTGCAAACGATGGGCATGGCAATGGGGTCAAACATGGCCCCATCCTATGCCAACAACTATATGGCCATGTATGAAATGACTCATGTTTTTTCCAGGCAGAACCACATCAATTTATATCATCGGTATATTGCTGATGTTTTCTTTATTTGGCACGACACTATGGACAATCTCTATAAGTGGGTTAATGATCTGAACTCCTTAGCTTCTACTATTAAGTTCAAAATGCAATGTGACACACAATCTATACACTTTCTAGATTTGGAGATCTATACCAGGGTAGGTGATAGCCATGTGTTATACAGCACTTTATTTAAAAAAAGTACAGATAAGAATTCGATCTTACACTATAACAGCTATCATCCCAAATTTCAACGTGATGGGGTCAGCTCCCTGCAGCTCCTGCGGGTTGTACGTAACAACACGGACAACCATCATAAAATGAAGCAGCTGTCAGAAATGTCATCACGTTTTCTACAGATATCCCTTAATCCCTCAATAAACAGAAAAAAAAGCACAAGAATGGACACAGGAAGATCTTACTGCACGAAGACAGACTAAGAAAGAAGACAAAAGATTGAATTTCATCACCACATTTACGCCTGGTACGCAGGTATTAGCCTCTACAATTAAACAGAACTGGAGGGTGCTTTAAGAAGATAATAGTCTTCCATTTTTTCAGTCTCCCCCACCAAGGTTAGTCTACAGGAGAGCTAGTAACATACGGGATATACTAGTGATTAAAAACCCTACTCATTGTTATGAGAAAGAAACATGGTTACTGTCACGCTCCACTGCCGGATATCCTGGCGGTTCACCCTGAGTGCCTAGTTGCCTAGCAACGTCTCGCTCATTCTGAACCGTCCCACTCGGCTTACGTCAGTCTGGCTTCTTATTCCAGTGACTCGATCCTCTGGTGCCCGTCTGTTTGTTAATCTCTGTGGCTGTCGTGAGTACTCTGAAACTTTCAAAATTTGTCTTTTGTTCCTGAACCTTTGCCTGAACGACCACGCTGTTGCTTAACCCTCAAACTGCCTGATTACAAGTTGCCAAACTCTGCATTACTGACCACGCTGTTGCTTAACCCTCAAACTGCCTGATTACAAGTTGCCAAACTCTGCATTACTGACCACGCTGTTGCTTAACTCTCAAACTGCCTGATTACAAGTTGCCAAACTCTGCATTACTGACCACGCCGTGCTTAACCCTCAAACTGCCTGATTACAAGTTGCCAAACTCTGCATTACTGACCATGCTGTGCTTTACCCTCAAACTGCCTGAATACAAGTTGCCAAAACTCTGCATTACTGACCACACTGTGCTTAACCCTCAAACTGCCTGATTACAAGTTGCCAAACTCTGCATTACAGACCACGCTGTGCTTAACACTCAAACTGCCTGATTACAAGTTGCCAAACTCTGCATTACTGACTGTATTATTTGTTTAACCCTCTATCTGCCTGATTTCAAGTTGTCTTATTCTACATCTCGGGTTCTGTTGTAGTCTATTCCTGAACTGCTTGATTATAGTTTCCAAGTTTGAAGTTTATCCTTCTGCTATAAGTTTTTCATTACTATCCAGAGGACTCAAATCAACACTGCTCCATATCGTGAGTACCTTGTCTTATAGAAGTTGTCCTGGGGTCACGTCCTGGATTAAACTCAGAGTGCCAGGGTGTTATTTTAGTTCACCCTAGCATTTGGGTCTTCATCTGGACATAACCTACCTGACAGTTACCTAAGGGGAAACTGGACTGCTTCCATTGTGGGAGCTGTGTTACCTGTAACATATTGCTGACAGGTAATATGTTTAATCATCCTCATATGAACAAGAGATATACCATCAAACACAGGCTATCCTGCACATCAGAGTTTGTGATATATATCATCATCTGTCCATGTTCCTTCTATTATGTGGGTAAAACAGTGACCTAATTTTGTGATAAACTTGCAAATCATAAGACTGCAATACGGCAGGCATTAGACAAAGGCAAGTCTGATCAACCTGTTGCAAGATATTTTGTACAAGCAGGTCACTCTATTTCCACATTAAGTGCGATATTAATTGATCATATCCCACGCCCCAGGAGAGGAGGTGATAGAGGACTGGCTCTATTACGACGAGAGTCAAGATGGATTTTTACCCTCAATACAGTACATCTGAAAGGTCTAAATGCGAATATAGATTTTGCATGCTGTTACCGTCAGTGATGTCTTTGATGGTTTGATGCTGTGTTGTTTCTACCTTGTCCTTGAGATATGAAGCATATTATCCCTTAGGCCAAGTTTACATATGTTGACTTATTAATAATGAGCCTTAATTGTGATATTTATTGTTGAAGTTTCTGTTTGTTATGAATTTGTCTTTCATCCTTTGGAGAATTGAGTAGGTGGATGCAAGAATTGATTTAGTATATTTAATTGTAGTCAAGATAACTTATTGCTCTTGCTCTACTTATAGATTTAGTTATCACTGAATAATGCTGACACCTTGATACCGTAGGTATAGATCGTGTGAACATTACTCAGTTATATTTTTCACATTTACATATATAGTTTTAATTATGGAATATTAATTATTCACATTTGATTGCTCTCATGCGTCTTCCGCTGCAGTTATAAACATGTTGTTTACCGTTGCCTTGACAACGGGATGCTGCTGATCGTAGGCAGTGTCGGATTTTGATGACGTCATACATAGACGTCAACGCCATGATGGTGTGACTCAGCGTGGGGAACTGATGCCTGTAGCGTGATCGTTTGCAGCTATGGTGTAAGATTAAGAGTGTAATTAGTAACATATATAAGTTTGGAGTTTGTAATGTTGTTTTATGTCTGCACGGCCTCCATTGAGAAAGGCTCCAGGAGGAGCTGAAACGTTTGGAACAGGCTTTGGTTCTTGTTATTTAAAGCTTATTGGAATATAAATCCCTGTCTGATGTGCCTGCTTTGAGAATCTCCACACACAGTGGCTGAGCGTGAGGTTCCTTTGGACTGTATGTATAGACTATTTAGCAGAGCACCAGGGTATTTACATGCTGGTGTGTGCCATTTCCCATCTCACTCTTATATATATACAGTGGGGAAAAAAAGTATTTAGTCAGCCACCAATTGTGCAAGTTCTCCCAATTAAGAAGATGAGAGAGGCCTGTAATTTTCATCATAGGTATACCTCAACTATGAGAGACAAAATGTGGAAACAAATCCAGACAATCACATTGTCTGATTTGGAAAGAATTTATTTGCATATTATGGTGGAAAATAAGTATTTGGTCACCTACAAACAAGCAAGATTTCTGGCTCTCACATACCTGTATCTTCTTCTTTAAGAGGCTCCTCTGTCCTCCACTCATTACCTGTATTAATGGCACCTGTTTGAACTTGTTATCAGTATAAAAGACACCTGTCCACAACCTGAAACAGTCAAACTCCAAACTCCACTATGGTGAAGACCAAAGAGCTGTCGAAGGAGACCAGAAACAAAATTGCAGACCTGCACCAGGCTGGGAAGACTGAATCTGCAATAGGCAAGCAGCTTGGTGTGAAGAAATGAACTGTGGGAGCAATAATTAGAAAATGGAAGACGTACAAGACCACTGATAATCTTCCTCGATCTGGGGCTCCACGCAAGATCTCACCCCGTGGGGTCAAAATGATCACAAGAACGGTGAGCAAACATCCTAGAACCACACGGGGGGACCTAGTGAATGACCTGCAGAGAGCTGTTCCAACGTAACAACGGCTACCATCAGTAACACACTACGCTGCCAGGGACTCAGATCCTGCAGTGCCAGACGTGTCCCCCAGCTTAAGCCAGTACATGTCCGGGCCCGTCTGAAGTATGCTAGAGAGCATTTGGATGATCCAGAAGCAGATTGGGAGACTGTCATATGGTCAGATGAAACCAAAGTAGAACTGTTTGGTAGAAACACAACTTGTCGTGTTTGGAGGAGAGAGAACACCATACCTACTGTGAAACATGGGGGTGGCAACATCATGCTTTGGGGCTGTTTCTCTGCAAAGGGAACAGGACGACGGATCCGTGTACATGAAAGAATGAATGGGGCCATGTATCGTGAGATTTTGAGTGCAAACCTCCTTCCATCAGCAAGGGCATTGAAGATGAAATGTGGCTGGGTCTTTCAGCATGACAATGATCCCAAACATACCACCCGGGCAATGAAGGAGTGGCTTCGTAAGAAGCATTTCAAGGTCCTGGAGTGGCCTAGACAGTCTCCAGATCTCAACCCCATAGAAAACCTTTGGAGGGAATTGAAAGTCTGTGTTGCCCAGCGACAGCCCCCAAACATCACTGCTCTAGAGGAGATCTGCATGCAGGAATGGGCCAACATACCAGCAACAGTGTTTGACAACCTTGTGAAGACTTACAGAAAACGTTTGACCTCTGTCATTGCCAACAAAGGATATTTAACAAAGTATTGAGATGAACTTTTGATATTGACTAAATACTTATTTTCCACCATAATTTGCAAATAAATTCTTTCCAAATCAGACAATGTGATTGTCTGGATTTGTTTCCACATTTTGTCTCTCATAGTTGAGGTATACCTATGATGAAAATTACAGGCCTCTCTCATCTTCTTAAGTGGGAGAACTTTCACAATTGGTGGCTGACTAAATACTTTTTTTCCCCACTGTATATATATATATATATATATATATATATATATATATATATATATATATATATATATATATATAAATAATACAAACATACATATACATTTTAAACACATACACTGTATGTATGTATCTCTATGTTAAAGCTATTTGCCTTGCCTTTTTCCCCCAAAAAACTGAGATCCCATATATTTGAGCCTTTATAAGTTTTATGTGCATTTTTTTTTTTTTTCATAATTTTTATTAGATAGTGTTATTATTAGTATAACTATACTATAATATATCTTTGATGTGTTTTGTGCAACTTTTTAGTTTAGCAAAACAGTTAACCAGAGTGTAAATCATGAATGCGCTCTAGCGATCATGTTTGCTTTCAACTCGTAAAACAAGTAATAAGCCTGACATGCACAAACACACGCAATAAATTCCTTACTACTCACGCTCAAACATTTGTGCCCCACTCTTTATTTTGTGTTCTTGTCAACATTTTTGTCCGAAAGGAAAGATTTATCAAGAATGGACCATTTTGCTGAGCAATTTGTTATGTATTTCTACATTTTGGAAATGTAGACATTTTCTCTCAGTTTGTCAGGTTCTGCTTTATTTAGGTGCATTTTGTAAAACATGTATTTACCGAGACACAAATGATACATATGTATGACATCCGGTAATGAGCTAAGCACTTCAAGCAGTTCAATCCCCAGGGACCTAATTCATGCTCTATTTTTATTGCTAAACAGTTAAAAAAAACTTTACAGCATAGATATTTTATCTGTTTGTTTGCTAACGCTGAAAAATGTAAATTGCATTATTTTTCCTTAACTTTTTTATCAAATGACAATTTTATTAATCTTAGTGATGCAGAAAAGATTGGCTTGTGTTATAAAAGTGCCACAAAAAATTCTGTGTAGGTCAAAGTCTGTACTATCTATATAAATCATTCTGCAGCATCTTGAAAGGACATATAGCACACAACCGTAGAGCAGTTTAGGATTGAACATTTATTAGCAAAAAGTCTAATACGGACAGATAGCTCAGCATGCTAAGGCACTGTGGCTAAGCTCTGTAGCAACTCAAGGGTTGCAGGTTCAATCCCCGGCGAGGTCCACTCAGCCTTTCATCCTAAATGAGCAGTGCCTTGAGACCATTATGGGTGGTTAGCTGCGCTTTACAAGTACCCAATACATACTTGTAAAAGTTGTGACTCAGGCCCCGATATTCAAAACATTGACAAACTGAAGAGAAACTGCCTGTTTGGGTTCACTCACAATTGGTCAGTTTGTTGGTCTGTTGAAAAAAACATGTGATGAACCTTGCTGTGGTGATGTTACTACTATAGGAAATAATAGGGATCACGGCTTCAGCAAATGTCCGCCCACATCACCACTCATTTGCGATACCAGCAGAGGGGGAGGGCTGTATTTGAATCTTTGCTACACACCACAGATGGCTGCTGAAACAAAACAAGGTTTCTGTGTAGGAACACTGAAAATAATGCCTGTGTAACTTTACTTTTACTGAACCTACGCTTCATTCCTCACACTGGAAATTCTCACCACTGAAAAACCTTCCCATTCAAAATATAGAAGATATGTCAATACTGTACATGTATATACAATGTTTCATGTATTTGTATCCTATTGTACAATGCAATACTATGGGTAAGATTACAAGTCGCACGGTATGAGTTTTCCACGCACAATATGGTCTTTTCGCAATCAATTTCCATTGTGCAGTTATTACAAGTCTTGAAAAATCATGATTGTGCACGCGCATTTACCTTTTACACAGCAAACCTTTCCGCGCTCGAAGAGCTGTAGATAACAAGTTTTCCACAACATAAAAGTTTCACGAAGCACTTTAAAAATACATTAAAACGTACAATTACACTCAAATTAATACTGTCTAATAAAAATTATTTAAAAAAAATATTGCACACAAAAGTTATAAGGGCTCAAAGATATGAGATCTCGGGTGTTAGAAAAAAAAAGCATTGATATACAGTATATACACATACATAGAGAAACATGGATTTATATGTATAGAGATATGTTTAACTAAGGAGATAATAAATAGATTTCACATTACAATCTTATTATGCACATTAAACAATATCTCAGAGGGATTTCCAAAGAGATATTAGCATATAGATCTCTAGATATTTAGACATATATACATATATATATATATATATATATATATATATATATATATATATATTCATATACATATCTCGCTATAAATAGATACATCAGTCCAAAAATCATCACATGTATAGAGAAATATTTATTTATAAATAAATAGAACATATTCCGTTACAAAAACATTTTCGCAATATAAAATATTCGCATTAAGTATGGGGAATAGGTGAAAGTTATTTTTCAACTGCTGCACAAACCCAAATGCGACTTATAATCTTGCCCTATGTATTTTAGTTATTGCATTGATTTTAAACAGCTGGGGTTTTTATGTGTGCTCTTATTTTTAAAACAATAATATTTATTTTTTGTTACAACAATGTGTTATAAAAAAAACAGTAGCTGCGGCTTTATAGTTTTACATAACTGCATAATGTTTAACATTGAAAAATTAAACAAATATAATAATGTAAAAATGTAAAGCTGCGTCTACTGACTTTTATGACATATTTATATAATGAAAAATAAATATTATTGTTTTAAAAAAAGTACACACAAAAAAAGTTGTTTAAATCAATACAATACTTAAAATAATATGCATTATACAAGAAAATGCATATAAATAAATGTCACGTAATTTCCCCTTTTGTTCACTACATGTTGTACTATACCTTTAATTCACCTATTCCATCTAACAGGAACAGGTATAAAAGGCTCCTCCCTTCACTACTTCATTGCTTGGTAATCTATCGTTGTACTTAGCATTAAGTCTCAGGGGCCTAATTATCAAGCCGGCAACCGCAAATACGCTGGAATTCCGCAGCGTAATTGTGGCGAGCCTGATTCGCGTTATTTATCAAAGGCTACAGACCAGCAAAAGTAGAATTTTATGACGTAACATATGATCTGCCGGTCTAAGTCTGACACAGATCAATGCTTACGTCACTACAGATGTTCCGAATGCAAATTACGGCACTATCTGACTACTTTTGCTACTTGTCAAATTTCTACCAGGTACGCTCGCCACTATTCTGGCCCAGCGTACCTGGTCTGCAATCCGTCCCCTGGATGCCATAGGAATCAATGGGAGTCTGAAAGCAGTGAAAGCTTATGTTCGTTGCTGCCCGATATACCATTGATTCCGATGGGAGAAAAAAGTTATGTTTACACCTAACACCCTAACATAAACCCCCGAGTCTAAACACCCCTAATCTGCCACCCCCTACACCGCCGCCACCTACATTATACTTATTAACCCCTAATCTACTTCCCCTACACCGCCACCACCTACATTATACTTATTAACCCCTAATCTGCCACCCCCTATACTGCCGCCACCTACATAAAGTTATTAACCCCTATCCTGCCGATCCCGGAGTCCACCGCAACTAAATAAATGTATTAACCCCTAAACCTCCAGCCCCCCACATCGCCATAAACTAAATTAACCTATTAATCCCTAAACCTAACAACCCGCTAACTTTATATTAAATATTAACTCATTCCTATCGTATAATATATTTAAACTTATCTTTAGATTTAAATTAAACTATATTAAACTAATAATTAACCTACCCTAACTATTATAATAAAATTACATTAAACTATATTAAATTAATAATTAACCTACCCTAACTGTTATAATAAAATTACATTAAACTATATTAAATTAATAATTAACCTACCTTAACTATTATAATAAAATTACATTAAACTATATTAAATTAATAATTAATCCAACCTAACTTTTATACTAAAATTACATAAAATTACAAATTAAAATAACTATATTATATATTTAAACACCTAACCCTACTCAACCCTACTCAAATAATTTAATGCTACACTAAAAAAATTACAGTTACAAAAAACTAACCAAGTTACAAAAACTAACAAACACTAAGTTACACAAAAAAAAACTAAGTTACAAAAAAATAAAAAATAAATTATCAAAGCTTTAAACTAATTACACCTAATCTAAGGTCCCTATGAAAATTGGCTGATTGCAACAGCCAATAGAATTTTTTCAACCTTAATTTCAAATTCTATCAGCGCAGCTTTTTGACAGCTTTTTTGTTAAATGTGGAGAACGTATTCAGGTCCGCGGCAGCGATGTTAGGCAATGTTAGGCGAGTGTATTGGTACCGGCAAATGCAGCACAGTTGACGGCTTGATAAATAGACCCCTCACACTCTTGTTAAGGGAATTTTTCCAGGTCCCATAGTTTTGTCTCTAACTTGTTTTTCCTTTAATTCCTTCATTTGGAATTGTTTCTGATAAATTTAGCTATTCACTTGCCTAAATCCGTCTCTCAGCTGTTCTCCTGATCTCCCTGCTGCAACGGAGTCGAAGCGTGAATCATCCACGTCACCCATCTGATCTTATTACAGAGATTCCTATGGTTATTTCGGCTTCTGACTTCCGACTCACCTCTCAGTGTTATTGACGACGTCCTCAACTTTAATACTCACAGTGACTTCTCTGATACTAAATTATCCAGGTACTGAATTCTCTTTACATACATTTGTTACTGAACTGTCGTTTTTGTTACTTGGTATTTCAAAGCACGCTACTATGAATACTCACGAGAAACATCCGGTTTCAATTATAAACTGAAACACGACCTTGTTCAACTTTCTTAAGGATTTTCTTGTTGCAACTTAGTGACATTTGATTTGCATTAGTACTAGGATTTGCTTAAAACTAGAGATCTCAATATTGATATAAAACTTGACAATACTATCTAAATGAGGAGTATTTTAAAAAAATTTCATAAGTGTATACACTCTCTATTCAGTATACTAAATGCTACATCTAACCTACCAGTTTATTAGGAATGAAACTTGGGAGGTTAGAAACAGCTACAAACTAAAATCAAAAGAATTGCTCACAGTTTTATTCTCTTTAACATATCATTTCTGTTGATTCAATAGGAGACCTGAAAAGTTCATCACAATAAAACATTGTATGTTGTACATACATATAATGTGCCTCTTTATGTGCCCTCACCCCTAGTGCAATCTAACCCTGCTACACTATTAACCCCTAATCTGCCATAACCTTCATGACTATTAACCCCCTAACCACCACACCCCCATCACAAACTAGCCTCACTACACTATCTCCCATACACTCCCATCATAAAATACCCCCTAACTGATGCAACCCCCATCACAAACTACCCCTACACCACTTAACCCCAAACAACTAAGCCCCAAGAACACTAAACCTAAGACTCGCTAAGTTACAATCTTAATCCTAAAACTAAAGTCCCTTAAAACAAGCCCCCCCCCTGAAAAAAAAACCCATACTTAAACTAAAACCTTCTTTAAAATTGCCCTGAATAACAGCTCTTTTGCATTGAAAAAATCTATACTAAAACCAAAGTTACACCGCCCAAATAAATTATCTTTGAAAAAATCTACTGAGAAGGGCATAAGTGATTTTACAAAAATCCCTATCCTAAAAAAAATCCTAAAATTAAGAAAGAAAAATATCCTCAAAAAATGCCCTGAAAAGGGCATAAGTGATATAGCTCTTTTGCAAAAAAAAACCTATCCTAAAACATCCAAAGCTTAAAAAAGCTATCCTAAAAAAAATGTGATTATGCTATTTTAGAAAATATAAAAAACCCTATACCAATAAAAATATCTAAGTTAAAAAAATTATATAAAAAAATCCTTGAAAATGACATACTGTAAGTGAATAAGCTCTATTGCAAAAAAAAAAAAAAAAATTTTATTAAAAAAAACTTAAACTACTTATCCTAAAAAAATTGCCCTGAAAAGCGCAAAAGTTATTTTACAAAGTAACCCCCCCAAGAAAAAAATCCTAACTCTAAACCTCAAAGTTTGTACTCACCAACTTGAATCCGGCTCTTTAGGAGAGCGGCTGCGGGTCCATGGCGGCACTCCTTTGGTGCTGTTCTCTTCTTCCATCCGATGCATCTTCTTTTCTTCCATCTTCCATCCAATGCATCTGCTTTTCTTCCATAGTCCATTCAATGCTTCTTCATGTTGTCACTGTAACACATTGAACCTTGAATTCATGGTCCCCCCTTATATAGAGGTGCCCTTACATTTCTGTTGACTGATTTTCCAATCAAAATTCAAATCAGCAAATGGAATGTAAACTTTTTCCAAGAAGAGGACATCCCCAGATGGGTACTGCCATGGATCTGCAGCTGCCCCCTAAGGAGCTGGATTCAAGTTGGTGAGTACGAGCCTTGGGGTTTAGTATCAGGGTTTTCTTTGGGGGGGGGGGTTTAAAGGATAGATTTTTATTTTATTTTGTTAAAGAGCTTAAAGATGTATGCAATTTTCAGAAAAAAAAATTAGGATAGTTTTCTTAAGGCTTAGGATTTGTTTAGGATTATTTTTTACTATTATTATTTTTACAAAAGCAGAAGAGCTATATCAATTATGCCCTTCCCAGTAGGTTTTTTTAAAGATATTTTTTTTTTTTTTTGGTTTTGGTGATTACTTTGGTTTTAGTATATATATATTTTTTTTTAAAGCAAAAGATCTGTGATTACTTCAACTAGGGCACTGCCTGACAATTTTTTTAAGAAAATAATAAAAAAAAGGAAGCGGCATAACCAATGTATAAATAAATTCATTGAGCCAGAGACAAAACTATACAACGTTTCAGACCCCTGTCCTTAATCATATATGGAAATACAAAAGTACCAAACCGTCATTAAATACCCAAAATCCCACCTCTAAATTGCCTTAGAGTTAACATACACCTGTAGTGGAGAAAAATATATATTACATATTTCAAATTCATATTTACATTACAGGGGTTTCAAACCCCATCTATTCAACTTACATCATAATAACACTAAAACAATCATCATATATCCAGACATATGACTTTTTGGTACTATTGTATTTCTATACATGATTAAGGACATGGGTCTGAAACGTTGTATAGTTTTGTCTCTGGATCAATAAATTTATTTATACATTGGTGGTGGCTTCTGCTGCAACTTAGGGTGTAGGTTTTGGTGTAGACCCGGTGTAGACCCTGACAGCTTGCACACCTTGATTTTACCTAAGTGTTGAATACTATTGTTTATTACAATTTGTTTTAAGGAGACTTAAGGGCTGAATTATCAAGCTCCAAATGGAATTATCAAGCACTAAAGACTGCTGCTCCATAACTTGTCTGCCTGCTCTGAGGCGGTGGACAGAAATCAACCCGATCGAATACGATCGGGTTGATTGACACCCACTGCTAGCGGCCGATTGGCCGCAAATCTGCAGGGGGCGATATTGCACAAGCAGTATAGTAAACTGCTTGTGCAATTATAAATGCTGACAGCGTATGCTGTCGGTATTTATCAATGTGCAGCGGACATGATACACTACATCATATCATGTCCGCTCACACTTTGATAAATATGTTCCTTAGGCTTCTACTGGTAGTGTTTTTATTTTTGGTACTTTTTAATCTAATGAAATAGTTTTTTTTTTTTTTTGTAACTTAGTGGGTCTTAGGTTGGGGTTTTGGGGGGTAAAGTAGTGTAGGGGTAGTTTACGATAGAAGGTTGTGGCATTAGGGGTTAATAGTTTAGATGTTATACAGGGAGTGCAGAATTATTAGGCAAGTTGTATTTTTGAGGATTAATTTTATTATTGAACAACAACCATGTTCTCAATGAACCCAAAAAACTCATTAATATCAAAGCTGAATAGTTTTGGAAGTAGTTTTTTGTTTGTTTTTAGTTATAGCTATTTTAGGGGGATATCTGTGTGTGCAGGTGACTATTACTGTGCATAATTATTAGGCAACTTAACAAAAAACAAATATATACCCATTTCAATTATTTATTTTTACCAGTGAAACAAATATAACATCGCAACATTCACAAATATACATTTCTGACATTCAAAAACAAAACAAAAACAAATCAGTGACCAATATAGCCACCTTTCTTTGCAAGGACACTCAAAAGCCTGCCATCCATGGATTCTGTCAGTGTTTTGATCTGTTCACCATCAACATTGCGTGCAGCAGCAACCACACCCTCCCAGACACTGTTCAGAGAGGTGTACTGTTTTCCCTCCTTGTAAATCTCACATTTGATGATGGACCACAGGTTCTCAATGGGGTTCAGATCAGGTGAACAAGGAGGCCATGTCATTAGATTTTCTTCTTTTATACCCTTTCTTGCCAGCCACGCTGTGGAGTACTTGGACGCGTGTGATGGAGCATTGTCCTGCATGAAAATCATGTTTTTCTTGAAGGATGCAGACTTCTTCCTGTACCACTGCTTGATGAAGGTGTCTTCCAGAAACTGGCAGTAGGACTGGGAGTTGAGCTTGACTCCATCCTCAAACCAAAAAGGCCCCACAAGCTCATCTTTGATGATACCAGCCCAAACCAGTACTCCACCTCCACCTTGCTGGTGTCTGAGTCGGACTGGAGCTCTCTGCCCTTTACCAATCCAGCCACGGGCCCATCCATCTGGCCCATCAAGACTCACTCTCATTTTATCAGTCCATAAAACCTTAGAAAAATCAGTCTTGAGATATTTCTTGGCCCAGTCTTGACGTTTCAGCTTGTGTGTCTTGTTCAGTGGTGGTCGTCTTTCAGCCTTTCTTACCTTGGCCATGTCTCTGAGTATTGCACACCTTGTGCTTTTGGGCACTCCAGTGATGTTGCAGCTCTGAAATATGGCCAAACTGGTGGCAAGTGGCCTCTTGGCAGCTGCACGCTTGACTTTTCTCAGTACATGGGCAGTTATTTTGCGCCTTGGTTTTTCCACACGCTTCTTGCGACCCTGTTGACTATTTTGAATGAAACGCTTGATTGTTCGATGATCACGTTTCAGAAGCTTTGCAATTTTAAGAGTGCTGCATCCCTCTGCAAGATATCTCACTATTTTTGACTTTTCTGAGCCTGTCAAGTCCTTCTTTTGACCCATTTTGCCAAAGGAAAGGAAGTTGCCTAATAATTATGCACACCTGATATAGGGTGTTGATGTCATTAGACCACACCCCTTCTCATTACAGAGATGCACATCACCTAATATGCTTAATTGGTAGTAGGCTTTCGAGCCTATACAGCTTGGAGTAAGACAACATGCATAAAGAGGATAATGTGGTCAAAATACTCATTTGCCTAATAATTCTGCACTCCCTGTAGAGAATGGATTTTATTGCAGTTTGGTATGTGGTGGTTTAGGGATTAAGTAGTGTAGGGTTAGTTTTTCATTGGGGTTGTGGTGATTAGGGGGTCAATAGATTAGCGGGCAGTTTGTGATGGGTAATGGTGGTTAAGGGGTTAAGTAGTGTAGGGAGTTATTGTGGTGGGGGTATTGGTGGTTCAGCGGCTAAGTATAGTAGGGAGCTTATTGCAGTGGGGGATGTGGAGGCTCAGCAATTAAGTTTTTAGTGGTTATTTCTGTTGGATTTTATCGATTAAGGGTCAATAGTGTAGGGGTTAAGAGAGTTGGGGTTATGCTGGATTAAGGGGTTATTCTTGTAGGCTGCTGTATGTTTACTTGGTTGAGTTATATACTCAAAATGGATGTTTTACTTTACATCATCAAAAAAAGTGACAAGGCTGCTTGGAATATATTGTCAGCATCGCTGCCCATTGAAATGTATAGTAAAATGCCTCTCAGCGATGCTGCCTTTAAATCCTGATGTCAGCCACTTTAAATATTTTGTCAGCCTTTTTGATATGGCAATCCCTTTGAATATCTTGCTGCCTTGGGGAGCTTTTGATTATCGGTGCCTCAGTAAGAGCATTTATTATGCACAAAGTATATGTACATATACTCATTCCCACCCTATTTAAACAGGGCACCTGCTCACAGATGATTTATTGCATCATTGAAGAATTTACATGACATGCCACCACCAGTTTCCTGAGTAGGCACAGTATGGGTGCAAAGAACATACATACAGTCACAGTTAAAGGGACAAAGTAGTGCACCCATTTTTCAAGTCTATTTTTTTAACCCCAAGAATTATTTAACTGTGTGTTTAACTGATTAGTGTGGTTTAAACACAGAGGGCTCCATGAACTAAACAGTGGATTTGTAATATTATAATATTTTAAGCTTCCTAAAATATGGATATGTAGCTATAGATTGTCTCTGCTCAATGAAGTAGGGAAATGAACAGAATAAACTAAATAATTGCAGATAGTGAGGGTCTGGAATTGGTATCACAGATTGATCACAATTATGGAAAATTAGATCAGAAATAATAGGTGTAGCTAAAAATACCTCACACAATAAGATATGCTGCAGTTTTGTGAGAACAGTCAAATAGAGAAAAAAAGATATCAGGTAAATTTGAGCACAAGCTGTTATTGAGGAAATCCAAGTTAGTGGCTTGAAAGACTGTTATTGGTTTAGGCAGTCAATAGTTAATGCAGAAGAGATCAGAGGTAAAATAAACAGTAAGCAAAGTTTAAAAGAAGAGGTTCACAGCTGGTTAAGACACAGTAACATGACAGCCTTTAGGTAAACAAACAAACAGAGTGGAGAAGCATAGAAAATACTTGCGGTGGCTAAAACAGCTGATCATATGTGTGGAGGAGATCCGTGAATGTGATCCTAAGGATTGGCTTGTTCCCCAACTGAGAACTGGAGCTGCATTAGGAGGTGAGAGGGCAGCAGACAGCGTGGTATCCAGAGATTGAGAAAGCTGAAGTGAATAGTAGGAGGAGCAGTTGCGGCTTCCAGAATGAGTGAAGATCTGGTCATGTGACGGCTGCATGGCTGTAGTATGTATGAGACTCCAAAGCACAGAAGGATTCAGAGCTCAAGACAAGCAGGCAGAAAGCTCCAACATGAGAGCACAGTTAAAGCTAAACAAGTAGGAGGCTCAAACTATCAGCTATAGTTAACAATATTCAAGCATTGTGTAACGGAAGAGGTGAACTGATATATGCATCTGATGTGGGAGGGATTAAGGGATTAAAGGCACAGTCACTGGATATTACAGATCCCTCCTGTCAAGGAATCCTCCCCGAGGATTCAGGTCCAGGCTTTAGAGGGTACCTGAGATGAAACAAGGCCAGTAATCTAGCAGCTTGGATGTCAGTTTGAGGGACCCAAGAATTTTTCTCTGGACCATAACCTTTCCATTGAACCTAATATTCTAAACTACGATGTCTGAGATGTGAATCGAGAATGGCTTGTACTTCATATTCTTCATGACCATCCACTTGAAGAGGGAGGTTAATGCAAGTTGATCAAGGATCAGGGACATACGGTTTCAATAAAGAGACATGGAATGAAGTATGTATCTTGTATGAGTCTGGAAAACGTAGAACCACAGCATTAGCATTTATAATATGTTTGATAGGAAATGGTACAATAAACTGATTAGCTAATTTCCTAGAAGGAACGTCTATCCTCAAATGCTTTGTGGATAACCAAACTAAGTCACCTTTATGGTACTGAGGTGTAGGTCTGTGTTGTGAATCATAGTAAAATTTTTGTTTAGATTTTGCTTCTGATAAATGAAGCTTCAGGAGATCTAGTGTGCTTTTCAAATTGGATGATTAGTCAGGTGCAGCAGGGGATTTGCAGTTGGTGGTCGAGAGTGAAAGAGTAGTGGGATGGAATCCATAGGTAGCAAAAAAAGAACTGACTCATGTGGATGTATTCATTGAGTTATTGTAATAAAACTCAGCCATGGCTAGGAGATGTAACCAGTCATCTTGGAGGTAAGAGATGTAACACCTGAGATATTGTTCTAATATTTGATTGACACTCTCTGTGAGGCCATTGGTTTGTGGATGATAAGAGGTAGATAATCTGGAATCAATCTTCAGTGGTTTACATAAGGCCTTCCAGAAGAATGAGGTAAATTGGCTACCACGATCAGAGATAATAGTTGTAGGTAATCCATGTAGTTTCACAATATGAGTGAAGAAGGCATCTGCGGTTTCCTTAGCTGTAGGTAGACGTTTCAATGGAACAAAATGTGCCAGTTTAGTGGGGTGATCAATGACAACTAGAATAGTGTTGTATTCTTGTGAAGGTGGAATATATACTATAAAGTCCATGGAGATATTGGACCAAGGAGTGTCCGGGACTGGAAAAGGGGATAGGTAACTAAAAAGTTTTTTGTGCTCAATCTTGTTTCCAGCACAGATGTCACAGGAGTTGATATATACAAGAACTTTGTGTTCCATTCAAGGCCCCCAAAATGTCTCTGAAGTAATTCAGGAGTTTTTGTTATTCCTTGTTTACCAGAAAGGGGTAAGTCATGGAAGTGTCCAAGAACAGAAGGACGTAATACATGTGGTATGTACATTTTGTCGCCATGGTAATATAACCCTGAGGACTCCTTTCTAATTCCAGTTTTAGGCAACTCCAAATCTGTTTTCAGGACTTCAAGAATCTCCTTTTCGAAGGAGGATAGAGATCCTATTAATTTCTCCAGGGGTATGATGTGGGAAGGATCTCCCTTTCTGTATTAAAGTAATTAAGTGTGGATCGAGTGTCAGCTTTAGTGTTCTGAGAACCCGGACGATATGTGATTAAAAAATCAAACCTTTCAAAAAAGAGTCCCTATCTGACCTGGCGAGATGACAGTGTTTTGTTTCTTTTCAGAAATTCGAGATTTTTATGATCAGTAAAAAACAGAAATGGTTTAGAGGTGCCTTCTAAAAGGTGTCGCCAGGTTTCTAAGACACCCTTAACTGCAAGCAATTTTTTATCTTCTACAGAGTAGTTCATCTCAGCAGGATGGAGATTTCTTGCATAAAATGCAATAGGATGTAACTTGGTGGAGACTTGGTTTCGTTGAGATAGGACTGCACTGATACCTGTGTTTGAAGCATCAACTTTAACAGTATACTGGTAGTTATGGTTGGGTAGTCGTAAGATAGGTGCGGTAGTGAAGCTTTCTTTTAAATGATCAAAAGCAAGTTGGGCTTCAGGTGTTCATAAAAATTTAGTCTGCTTTTTAGTGAAACTTGTTAAAGGTTTCGCTACAGTGGAAAAGTTTAAGATGAACTTCCTATAAAATGCATGTATACCAGTGCTCTGTTGCTGCCCTTATGACGATTCTCTTGTTTTTTATGAATGGTCATATACTTTTGTCCTTCATTTTGTTTTTTAGTGCATTGTGTTTAATAAATTCTTTTTTGATTTACCTTATCATGTTGAAGTATTCCTCATCAGTTAGCCGTAACCTGGTATACATGCATTCAGTTTTGTGACGTCCTGGACGGAGACGCACTTCCTGGCTCCTGTGGATTGCCATAGGGGGACGTTTTACCAGGTGCACACGCTGAAGCGATGCAGAAGACACGCAGAAGAGGCTTTCTCGGAACACGGATGTGGTAAGCACCGCTTATGTATGTATTGAACTTCCTATAAAAGTTGGCGAATGCTAAGAACCTCTGAAGAGATTTCACAGAGGTAGGAGTTGGCCAGTTGATGATTGCTGAATCGTTTTTACATGAAATTGAAAATTTTCTATTTTTTGCAAAAAGCCTGTGATCTCAAAGACATGTAAGATTCCAACGAACATGCTTCGCATGTTCATGAGTATTTTCTTAATAAATGAGGATATCGTCTAGATAAATAATGACACAGATATCCATTAAGTCTCTGAAGAGCTCAAAAGGCATAACCTTATATTCAAATAAGCCATATCTCGTTCGGAATGCAGTCTTCCACTCATCCCCTTCTCTTATTCTAATTAGGTTATATGCACCTTTAAGATCCAGTTTGATATAGATTGTGGCTTTGTTAAGACGTTCCAGGAGTTCCGGTATAAGCGGAAGGGGGTAGCATTTTTTTATTGTAACTGAATTGAGAGCTCTGTAGTCGATTATAGGTCTCAAGGTATTGTCCTTATTTTTAACAAAGAACATACCTGCTGCAGCAGATGAGGTGGATGGGGTAATGAATCCTTTTTTTAAATTCTCATCTAAGTATTGATGTAGGTGTTGGAGTTCCTGTTGCGAGAACGGATATATTTTTCCAAATGGGATTTTTGACTCTGGTATGATATCAATAGGACAATCATAAATCCTATGCATAGTTGCCAACAGTCCCTGATTTCCAGGGACAGTCCCTGGATTTTGTTGTATGTCCCTGGATTTTTTTTGTCCCTGGAAATGTCTCTGAAAATCTCCTTTGCACAACATTTGTTGTTTGCATATATATATATATATATATATATATATATATATATATATATATATATATATATATATATATACACACACACACAACATATACAGATAGATGATAAATAGATATAGTGTATTATTTAAATATAATTATTTCCTAATGGGATATTGGATAATGGAATAATGGATAATATATCATTATTGAATGGGTTCACATATTATTTGTCTTCCTAATTTTGATGCTTTGTTGTAAAATTAACCATATGCCCAGAATGTGTTCCAGAGACTGGGTAGGTGTAAGAGTTTGGTACTGTAATCTGTATAATAAACTATGGATAAATCTAAATTATACTATTACTTTCAAATGGGTGTGTTTTGATTGCAGAACTGACTGGGCGGAGCAATTGAACAGTAGGTCGTCAATACTCCAGTAACCCGCTTGCTTGCTCTGCTGAAAAGTGTCCCTGGAATTTTTTTTGAAATGTTGGCAACTATGCCTATGTGGTGGTAGGTTTTCAGCCTGTTTTACATCAAAGACTTCCATTAAATCATGATATATAGGTGGGATAGTGGCTTCAGTATGAGAAATTGAGAATTGTGGGTAGCAAGTATTATGGCAGTAAGTAGAATGGAGTTATGAACCCAATCTATGTTTGGGTTATATATGGATAACCATGGGTAACCTAAAATTAATGTATGGAGAGAAGTGGGAATTATGTCAAATGATGCATACTCAGTATGACCATCTGGTGTGGTGACGAGAAGGGGCATGGTGTGATGTGTTATGGGAGCTTTTTGGATAAAGGTACCATCAATAATGTTGATGAATAGAGGGTTATGTTTCAATACAATGAGAGAAGAAAGAGAGTGCCTCATAGTGCAGATATCTCTGTGCAGTGGAAAAGTATAGTGTTAACCAAAAAGAAGGTACTCACAAGTGGAGTGGCACTTTTCGTTAAAAAAGTGCAGACCGTCAGGCTGACATTTCCAGCAGTCAGTACACTGGCAAGGGCAGTATAGTGCAGGTCCGTGAGCATCTCACAGTCGAAATAGCCACCGGTAGAACCCTGGTGATGATAGGAGCCGTGCTCAGCAGGATGCCTCTTTGTCCCAACCGGGATCAGATCCTTTTATGCGATGACCAGTGTGGGCTGTTAAAAAAACGTTTCTATAACGTCTCTGTGTATGTGGTCTTGAGTCATGGTTGCGCTCTTTCTGTTCTTCTGTTTTCAGTATCGCGTAGTCTGAACACTCAGTGTTCAGTGAATATAGAAGCTGCACCACGTTGTTATTTGATTTGCAGAATTTGCCAGTTACAGACTTTGTTTGTTGGTCTCTCTGGGGAGCATGTGTTCAGCCCAAGGTAGGTAAAAAAAACTCTTCCGTTATTTTCTGACCGTGGTGCAGCTTCTATATTTACTGAACACTAAGGAGTGTTCAGACTATGCAATACTGAAAACAGAAGAACAGAAAGAGCGCAACCACGGCTCAAGACCACATACACAGAGACGTTCTAGAAACGTTTTTTAACAGCCCACACTGGTCATCGCATAAAAGGATCTGATCCCGGTTGGGACAAAGAGGCATCCTGCTGAGCACGGCTCCTATCATCACCAGGGTTCTACCGGTGGCTATTTCGACTGTGAGACACTCACGGACCTGCACTATACTGCCCTTGCCAGCGTACTGACTGCTGGAAATGTCAGCCTGCCTGTCTGCACTTTTTTAACGAAAAGTGCCACTCCACTTGTGAGTACCTTCTTTTTGGTTAACACTATACTTTTCCACTGCACAGAGATATCTGCACTATGAGGCGCTCTCTTTCTTCTCTCATTGTTTAGATACCTGATTCACCAACAGCACCAAGAGAAGCAGCCTCACTACACTAGATCTTCGGACTCTTTGAAGACTCCTGTTTAATAACGGACTTTGGGTTTGCATTTGCAATTTATGTTTGGACCTTTCTTTCCTCTAATATTTCACTTTTTATTAAGTCATCGGCACACGTTATACTTTTATTGGTTACCTTTACAGGTTCATGATTACTGTGTGCATATATATATATATTTTTGAAAGTTTGTCCCACACTATCTTATAATATTTATTATTTTTAATATTATATATTTTTTGCCTTGCAACATACAGTAAATGATATATTATTCCCTGTTCACAAATATTATTACACTTTCACAAGTCTTTTACACGGTATTTGGGATACGCTCAGTGATTTACACCAACAATTCTGCGATATACTGTAGGTGCTACTCTCTTGTCCTAACCTCCTTTCAGGCACACTTATACCAGCACCTTTAGTACATAAATTCTCATTTGTCATACCGTTGGCGCACCTTATTTATACTTTGTATATTTCCATTTACAAAATATATACCCCCTTATGTTTCAATACAATTCAATACAATAATATATGATTTTTAACAAAATCAAGGTCGATAAACAGATCAAAAGCACCAGAATCTATAATGGCATCAATCTTGAAGGGATGTTGATCCCACTGTAATGACAAAGATAAAGTTAATTGGTTCACAGAGGTAGGTGTTGAGAGTGAGTTAATGATATGTGTCTTACTCCTCTTCTGGCGGGTCAGGATGGGACATGTGGTGGAGATGTGGTCTTTACTGGCACAGATGAAATGGTCTGTGTACCGGGAAACACGTTGTGTACTTGTTTTTAAATAAACTGGAGATATTTGGTTTTAAACGACTTTGTCCTCACGTATTTTATATGAACATCTTCTTGAAGTTTTGTTATAACCTGAATGGCAGTGGAACAACTCACAGAGTAGTTGGCAGTTACTAATCATTGAGCGGTTGGTAGTTACCATCATCTGACTGAGGCCCTGGATCTAGTATGTCGGTTAACATTACGTGAGGATAGCTTGCTGGGCAGCTATTAAGAGTTAACATTAGGTGAGGCTAGCTTGCTGGGCATCTATTAAGAGTCCAGTCTGCACCTGTGGCACTTCTCAAGTGCTTTGATTCTAGTAAGTAATATTCGTCTTGTGCATGGGTAACTTTGCACCACTAATTTTGCACCATTGTGGCGCCTTCTTCTGTTCTCTCCTATTATAAACATAGGTTAGACTGATGTCTTTGTGCCTTTTCATCTTGGGTTAAAGGACCCTTAATAGGTCCAATTTCAATGGGAGTTGAAGTGGAGACAGACCTCTCTAAAGGGTAAGTGAGAGACTTTTTTGGATATATTTCAGAGAATTTTTATGCTCTTCCTTCTCTGAGTCTGTGGTCAATGCTTATAGATGTTTTAATCAAGCCTTCAAGTGTCTCAGGCATCTCTACATGTGACAGTTCCTCCTTCAGACCTTCGGAGAGTCCCAGCCTGAACTGGTTCTTTAAACTTATATGATTCCATTGGGAATCCATTGACCACATTTGGAAATCTGTATTCCTCAACTGGTCATTTACCCTGTTTCAGAGAGTGTAGTTTGATCTCAGCATTTATTTGTTTATCAGAATCTTCATAAAGACTCATCATTGCAGCAAAGAAATTTTCCAGAGAGTCAAGTATGGGGTCATTGATCTCAAAGAACTGATTTGCCCAAGCTTGGGCTCATCTGTGATGTAGGAGATGGTTGTACACACTTTAATTCTATCTGTATGATAGGTTTGGGGTTTCATAGTAAAGATAAGTTTGCAGGCATTCTTAAAATCCCTGAATTCAGATCTTTTCCCTGAAAATGGAGTTGGTGGGTTTATATGAGGTTCTGGGGTCTCTGTGGTCTTGGGTGTCATGAAATCCTGTAGTATGTTCAAAGAAACTTCAAGGCACAGAAGGATTCAGAGTTAAAGGCAAGCAGGCAGTAAGCTCCAAAGTAAGAGGACAGTTAAAGTTAAACAAGTAGGAGGCTCAAACTATCAGATATAGTTAACAATATTCAAGCATTGTGTAATGGAAGAGGTAAACTGATATATGCATCTGATGTGGGAGTGGTTAAGGGATTAAAGGCACAGTCATTGGATATTACAGGATGCTGCTTTGGAACTCTTGCAGAACGTATGAGCGAGCCTGCTTACCACAAGTTTCAAAGTGGTAGTCATACGACCACCGCTTTTTCATCTTTCCACCACCTCTGTGGTTGCAGAGATAAATTGCCCCAAACTCGTTTGTTTGTGGTGATTGACAGGCCCTGGTCTTGGAAAAAGATACCCTGAATCTCTGAAAACGTGGTGAATTTTACTAGAAGCAATTTTGCTATTTCATGTGTATTGGAAAATGCTTCTTTACAGATTCAAATGCATTTATGTGCATTTGAATACTGCATTTTTTGTCACTTTAACAGAGAGGACTTTTTGGACAACTACCTTGAAGTTAGTAAATTTATGCAGTTTTCAAAGAAGCAGTCACCCTGTCCTTAGCATGATAAACGTTTGGGCCATAATAGCATCTGTGCATTTTCTATACACAAATGCGTGTTAAGCTTGTTCTTTACCTATCAGGTTTGGATTTATTTTAACCAATTAAAGGAATTTTAGGGCCTGTCTGATCATCCCCAGTGCCTTTTTAAGGCAAAATTATTGTTGCATATGTTATAGCCTAATGATGGTCATATGGATAATCTAAAGGAAGAGAAACACATTGTTTACTCTATATGCAACTTATATGTACTAGTATATTATACATACATATATATGTTCTATTTTATAATAAATTCAGCTTTTATATTACACTTTTACTGCTAACATTTTCTTGGTGTTGATTTACTGGAGTTGAGTAAACTGGGGACTGAGATGCCCAGCCTGTTTATAGAAACATTTGTTTGGTGTTGAAATACATGTGAGTATTCAGTTGCAGGGTGATCTATTTTGGGTAAACTTTTATTACATGGGGTATGCTGTTTAGCACCCTCTTCTGTTTTCATCCATTAAGTGCAATTTTTTTTCTCTAAAAACAGGGCCTGACTACAAGTGGCACGCTATTTAGCGCTTTCACCCATGTGGAAGCAATGCCAGAAGTAAACTTTGAAAAGTTGAAAGTAAAATGTTTGTACGCAAGAGAAACGTCTAACTTATACAGAAAAAAATATTATATTTTTAAATAGATTTATATATATATATATATATATATATATAACTACCAGAACCAATTTTAATATATCAATAATCTACTTCTTTCTGCTTTTGACAAATCTGTTGCAGAATAGAGGTGCATGGGAATAGTAAATGAGTAAAGGAATTACAAAAATGATTCTAGGGTACAAACACCAGGAAAAGTCCCCAGAAAGACTATTCTGGGGACAATTATATATTTTCTTGGGTTGCTATACCTACAAATAAACTTGATTGAAGTTTCAGTCCCTTATTGTGATACTTGCTGGAATCACTGAGTTTTTTGCTTATTTGATATATAATCAGGGGACTTTTCCTTTTTTGTTTATATATATATATATATATATATATATATATATATATATATATATATATGAAACAGAAGAGGGAAAGGGCGCACAGAAAACCATATCTTGGCATAGTAAAAACAAGCCAAATTTGCACTCACTTGTTTCAACCTCAAACTATATGAGGTATGGTAATAGCAGGGAGGCTAATCACAGCCCGGGAAACATCTCCAGATATGTTCATGTGTTCTTGATCCCACCTCAACTGTATACAGTAAAGGATTATATCCAGCCCAGCTGATCCTCATTCGAATGACACCTAAACTTAATCTGAATGACCCTTAGAATGAGTAAGGAGCTAAGTCTCTAGACCCTTAGGTGCAAAGGCTCCCAAATGCCTTCTAAAAATACACAGGTGGCAGAACCGGGTAGTGAAATAACAAGGGTTTATTAAAATGTCACATAAAAACACACACGTGTAAAAACACTACACAAATAGAAATTAAAAAAAGAGTATACAAAATACCAAAAAAATTTATGCTATCTAGCACAAGCCGATCAGCACTTAATGCAGAGGTTTAACCACAACAGCTGACCAGCTAATTTGCTGTTGCAAAACAGTGAAGACTGGCGGGGGCGGGGCCTGACACGTTTCGAGACACTATTGGTCGCTTCTTCAGAGTTAGGTGAGACCCCTCTACTACTCTAACTTATGCATCATTGCTCTTGGATAAACGAACGCCTATCTTCCATCTTTGTTATGGGCAAGAACTCCCAATTACGTTCACCATGTCGTTTTTATGCATATTTAAATGAATATAAAAACAAATGCAATTTTAAAACAATCTCCATTGTTTAAAATAATTTATCAATTTTAAAATCTAGTGACCTTTTCAAAATAAAATCTATTCCAGATCGAAGACAATAGGACTTAATTGTTAATGTCTCCTTGTTAACCCTATCTTAGCAGCACTGTCATGCATTTGGTAATATACTAAATGCTTTTATCTGGCAAATATAAGCTACAGTATATCCTATAATATAAAAGGCTAAGTGTGTTTGTCTTAAGCCATCATGCGCAGTAGCAACAGTGCAAGACAAACACAACAGATCTGAAGTCTGCCGCAAGAACGGTGAGTGGCAGTGGACAGTCTTATCCACTGAAACTGGCCATAAGTGATATTCTCGATCCATCTAGTATGGTGACCATTCCTAGATTCCAAATAGCCATTCCTGTCAGTTTCTTTATGGAAGACTTTTGTGCATATATCACCATCGACATCAAAGAGCACTACATCCAATAAATGTATTTCCTTCTCGCTAATATTTTCACTAAATTTCAAATTTAGGGTATTTGTGTTAAGTTCCCCTGTGAATTCTGACCAGCTGGGATGGTTTCCATCTCAGATGATCAGAATTTCATCTATATATCATCACCAAAAAAAAGGTGTTTATCCCTGTACCTATTTTCGTCATATATCATGCAATCCTCGAGATAACCCATATACAGGTTCGCAATATTTGGTGCAAACTTTGTCCCCATGGCGTTACCACTCATTTGTAAATAGAATGTATCCTGGAAGAGAAAATAGTTCTTCTCCAAAACAAATCTAATAGAGTCATGGATAAAGGATCTTTGCACATCCTGAAATTGTGCAAACCTTCCCAAAAAATACTTCACTGTCTCTATACCACTGCTATGGGGAATAGAAGTGTACAGTGCAGATACATCCAAATTAGCCCATCTGTATGTGGCTTTCCAAGGTATATTCTTTATTATTTCTAATAATTGGGGGGTATCCCTCAAATATGATTTTAGGTGAATCACCATAGGCTTTAGGAATACATCTACGAATTCCGATTATCTTGCCATTAGGGAATCTGTGCCCGATATTATAGGTCTACCCGGGGGACACTGGATCCTTGTGGATCTTTGGCAAATTATATAACACAGCCCTGCTTGGCTCTTCATTTGCCAAAAATCTCCATTCTTCTATATTTAATACTTTTTTATGCAGCCCTTGGTTGATGAGGGTTGCATATTCCTTCAAAAAAGGAATGGTCAAGTCACCTTCCAGAACTATGTAAGTATTAGAATCAGAGAGCAGATTATAGTCCTCCTTCAGGTAATCTGCTTTGTCCTGGCTGACAATCCCACCACCATTATTCACTTCCCTTATGATAATACTTTCATTGTTTTTTAAGATTCGTCCATAAACAAAAATGACAGAGATAAGATATACATTGCTGTCACACAAAGTTTACCAAATAGAGTGTAGATTGTGACTTCACACAAAACTTTCATGTTCTTGAAGAATATTATGTATAGGCAATCAGAATAATGAAAACGTATTTAGCTATGAGAATGGAGGAGCTATTACCACATAATATAGCGCAGAAGAAACAAAATATACATCGAGATTACACATTGGTTGCCTAGAATATCATATAGCGAGGTTCCACCTATTAGTTACAATAAATGTGGGTTGTGTAAAGTTATCAAAGTCTATTATGTGTGATCAGTATGAAGTATGTAAAAAGGCCTGGATTTAGTAATTTGAAACTTCATTTTTATGAAATATCATATAGCAAATGTTCCCCACTATGCTAGAAGGGCCACTTTTGGGCCTATTAACTTATAAGAAATTAGGAAGTGGGGAGGTGACTTTTGTCCTGGCCAAATCTAGGCCATAGTACATAGGGAGGGAGGTGAGTTCAGCGGACAGAAGCTGCTTGTAATAAAGAGGAGGGGGGAAGGAGGGGGGAGATTTCTAGTATGTAACAACCTAATTATGAGGAAATGCAGAAGAGGAACTTATAATAAAAATACTGGGGTGGAGATAACTGAGGGTAGGGATCTGTAGAAAGGTAGAAGTATAACGAGGCATATATACTGTGTCTCCATTAATTGTTATCCTGAGCCGAGTTCTAAGAAGATTATGTATATTATAAGCTATGTTATACTATAATTAGCTAGATCCCATTATTAAAGATCCTAGGATTAGTGATGGTGAGTGGTTAATCCTGTAGTGAATGGTGAAAGAACACACTCTGTAGATACTGAACTGACTTTGTATTGAAGAGTATGATGTAAAAATATGTCGGACCAACCCAGACTATAGGCCTGCCAACCCCTACTATGTAAAATGGTACAAAACATAAGAACATTAGTCAGATAATCTGAACCAAATGTAGTAAAATAAAAAATTAGTGGCTTATTAAGAGCATACAAGTTAATCATGATAAATAACAATATCATAGATAAGCTATATGTACAGCAGGGATAGGAGAGAGGTAATTTTCCAAGAACTAATACAACATACAGGTATAGATAAAGTAAACCAATTTTCATGAGGTTGTGCAACATATAGATATAATGACACGATTGACTGCAAACGTCCATGACCTGAATCTGACTGCTTAATATTGAAGAGGAGTAAACTGGATTAGAAACAGGGCTAGTATCAACCTAACCACTATCTGGGGAGACTGGCATTCCAATGGTTGTTAATAATCCTTTATGAGGAGAATAACCCTGGGCGTTGATCAGTTAGGTCTTATTTATTTATCACTGCAATGTATAGTAGAACCTGCAGGGTTTTGACTATTGGGAAATAATGTATGGGTTATATATATATATTTTCTTTTTACAGAAGTGATCTAAAAAATAGTAGGAAATTGCTACTCAATATGGGGGTGTATATGAGGTGAATGGTAATAGTATATACAGCATGTCCTAAGCTGTGAATCACTAAGTAGCCCAAAGGGCTTTGCTTGGGTTTCTGCTATTAAGATAAAACTAGAAGATATGGTATAGGGGTAGTCTAAGGGGGGTCTCAAATTTAAGATTCCCTTATAGGATTTGCAGTAGGAGGAGATTTCTGCAAGGGAATAAGTGATGGGTAATTAACCTCTAAATATATTATAGGAGCCCCCTTTGGAAACTATGAGTGTATGCTCAGGTATTAAAATATTGTGAGACACATGGCACATACAGTTTAAAACAAAACAAAAAAACAAAAAAATCCACTATTATCCTTATTTACCTACATCTTGTTCTCATGTACCTCTGAAGGAAAAGTTATTGCTGAGTGAGTGAATATCCCTATGATCGTAAGGATTAATTCTCTGGTTTAAGATCTTATAATAGTTTGGCAATTGGAGAATGAGTCTGAGTCTCATACCTTATTTAAACATATGGTGTTATGAAGTGTGTGAAACAAAATATATGTGCATATAAAAACAAACAATAGAAACCTCAGTAAGAACTTAACTATTGTGATGGTAATCCCCATAGTAATAAGAACATAAAACTGTGGCAAAGGAAGATTTAAACTTAGAGATGTTTCGAAAATTGGTGGTTTTAAAGTTTTGGAGAAATGTATAGCCAGTACTAACACAGTCTACAGAAAGACATTATCAAGTATAGGAGGAGTGGCAGAAGGACCAAGTTCCAATGTAAGGTCCCACACGGAATCTTCTACATAACTGTGACATATAAAGTTCCTTGCAATGCAAACAATAGCAATGTTCCTTGATTCAACCCACCCCATAACAGCACCATAGTCTATGCCACAACATGATGGGAAATAAAAGTATTCCTGCATTAAGACCGTGTAGGAGGTTGAGTATCAGGCATGGCCCCTCTACACTGTGTAGTGTTTTTTGTTGTTGTCCATCCCAAGAGAGAGGGATGCTATCCTCCACACTGGGCCACTCCTTAGAGTAATTTAACATCTGGCTATTATTTCCTTGTTCTATGTCAAAGAATGCTTGTAGAGTCTCCCTGTCTTCATTTGTTAGGGCTTTACTCTCTCTACCGTTCTTTTCTTTTTCAAAGTGATGGACTAGTGTCAATTTTCTAATAAATTATAAATAAAGACATCTACAAATAAATCAAATGAATTTGGATATTCATTTTCATTTGCAAATGCACATCCCTAATAATAAACTTCCCACAAAATTATTACTAGGCACAAAAGAAAACCAATGTGTAATTTCTGCACAAGGATGAAAGCAGTATGGAATTACTGTGAGCAATTTTAGTGCAAATACTGCTTGAATACTTGTTCTCTAGTTGTAATATGACAGCCAAATTATCAAGGGCTGAATGGGCCCTGATCCCCATCTTTCCGCGTGAGCCTTCAGGCTTGCCGGAAAAAGCAGTTATGAAGCAGCGGTCTTAAGACCGCTGCTCCTTAACTGGTCCATCTGCTCTGAAGCTGCGGACATAAATCCGCCTGATCCTATACGATACCCCCAAATCTGCAGGTGGCAGCATTGTACAAGCAGTTCACAAGAACAGCTTGTGCAATGATAAATGCCAACAGCGTATACTGTCAGCATTCATTGATGTCTGTCGAACATGATCCACTGAGCGGATCATGTCGGACAGACCGATGATAAATCGGCCCCATGGTCCTTACTTTTCATGGATCTATTGGCTAGATATCTAGAATTTGCAAATGGCAATTAAAAACAAGAATCATATATGGAAAATATAATTCTATGACTATTTTAAAATATTAAAATATACTTTTAGAGGCCTATTTATCAAAGATCTTGCGGACCTGATCCGACAATGCAGATCAGGTCCGCAAGACCTCGCTGAATGCGGAGAGCAATACGCTCTCCGTATTCAGCATTGCACCAGTAGCTCACAAGAGGTGCTGGTGCAACGCCGCCCCCTGCAGACTCACGGCCAATGGGCCGCCAGCTGGGAGGTGTCAATCAACCCGATCGTACTCGATCGGGTTGAATTGTGGCGATTCCTCTTTAGACCGCTGCTTCATAACTGCTGTTTCTGGCGAGCCTGAAGACTCGCCAGAAACACAGGCCCTCCATACGGAGCTTGATAAATGGGCCTCTTAGAATAAAAAATATATATTTACAAGCTGATTTAAAAGAAAAATAACAAAAGTAAGAAGAAAATAATAAAATGCTCTCCAGATAATGTAAGATGACATGAACTCATTATTCTAACACCTTCTGCTAGGAAATAGAATCTCTCCATATGGCAATAGCAGCACTTATGGGCACCTGCCCACAGATTCTAATAAACAAGAAGACTTATTTGCTGCTGACTAAAAAAACAAGCTGGAAAAATGAAAAAATCTCAGAGCTATAATCAAATATCTATTCCTACAGCTGGAACATGTTATTACATCTTCCAGTTGATTCATTGTATCCAAGAAGATTTTATAATAATTTTCAATATTAAAACAAGGGAACGGAAGCATTGTTCAATAACTCTTTATGGCAAGACAGGAGGCCTCATAGTTTGCATCAAATCTTTACTGACTTTCACACAGCAGCAACAAAATAAGTAACAAAAAAAACAACAACCAATGAGCACAGAGGGGATAAAATAACAGCATAAACACAGAAAGTGTCTCTTCTTTGCTGCTTTCCAGACAGCAGGTGATGTATTAAAATTTTACCTAGGTTTTGAACCAAAAATGGGTCGGCTCCTAAGCTTACATTCTTGCTTTTTCAAATAAAGATACCAAGAGAAAGAAGAAAAATTGAAGTTGTTTAAAATTGCTGCTCTATATGAATCATGAAAGTTTAATTTTGACTAGACTATTCCTTTAAAGAGACACTGAACCCAAATGTTTTCTTTTGTGATTCAGATAGAGCATGCAATTTTATGCAACTTTCTAATTTACTCCTTTTAGCAAATGTTCTTCATTCTCTTGGTATCTTTATTTGAAAAGCAAGAATGTAAGTTTAGATGCCGGCCCATTTTTGGTGAACAACCTGGGTTGTTCTTACTGATTGGTGGATAAATTCATCCACCAATAAACAAGTGCTGCCCAGGGTCCTGGACTTTCTTTATCCAAATAAAGATAGCAAGAGAACAAAGAAAAATTGATAATAGGAGTAAATTAAAAAGTTGCTTAAAATTGCATGTTCTATCTGAATCACGAAAGAAAAAATGTGGGTTCAGTGTCCCTTTAAGTACCAACTGTCAACTTTCTTTCTTTAGGTGGCTCTTAGTTCCAGACTTTAAAATGGTGGACGCATTTATTCAGGTTTGGCCCCATCAAGGAGCATAGGCCTTCTCTCCCTTCACCTTGATTACACGGACACAGTTTGATTGACTTTTCCAGTGCCTCTTGACTGTGATCATTTCCTGGTGGTTGACACAACGGTTTGCCTTGGCTGACCATATTGCCGCTTTAAGAAGGAACACATATGAAAAATACATATGTGAGGGTTCTTATACAAAATCATTTCTTTAAACAGCCCTGAAAACAGCCCTGACATATGTATTTTTCATATGTGTCCCTTTTTAAATATGGTCAGCCTAGGTTTGCCCCTCTGCTCTAGATGTGCTCAGCCACTCCAATTCTTATTCCCAATCTTCTGGATCTTTTTGTAGATGCTCAGATCCTTCCTCACCCTCTTTTGGTCCAGTATCGTCTGACACTCCTCTTCTGGCCGATTTTAGGGGATCTTGGTCTTCTAAAGGTCTTTCACAAGTGGCTAGCATTCTCTTGCATGAAACCTGGGCTCCAGGCACTAGAAAATGTTATGCTTCAATCTAGGCAGTCTGGGTTTATTGGTGTGGGATGAGACATTGATTCCTTGTTTCTTTGCTGCTGTTTGGAAGTCATTAAAGATTGGATGTCAAATATTTGCCTTCTGTCTTTAATAAAATGTAGATTATTTATGCACCATGGTTAGAATAATTTGAATTGTTGTGTGAAACACACCAGTCATAACTGGTATGTTTATTTACATCAAACACTATGTATAGTTTGTGTATCAAAGTCTATTTCTTATTTTCCCCTTTTGAATATACACAAGTGAAAGGGACATTAAACACTAAATAAATGTTAAACAGAATGATGCATTCAAAGAAAAGATTAGTCTGAGAATAACATTTAGGTGTATTTTTTGAAGTTTCTTTAGCTGTATACATTTTGACAAAATAAGTGTAAAGTTTTAATGTCTGTAAAACAATGGGAGCTGCCATGTTGTAAACCTTCTCTGCTGTGGCCAATTAGGGACAGTTATAAATAGGCCACTAAAGTGTTCAGCCAATGGCTGTGTGGAATATAACAGTGTATTGCACTTTCATTTCTAACAGGAACTGAAAAGCTCAGAATTTCAGAATGGAATTACAGGAAAAGGGGATAAAATAAATATACATTGTTAACTCATAATCAAGTGTAAAATGATAGGACCTGCTGGGAGGGTTTAGGGTTTGGTGTGATCTGATTCAGATATTGCAGGTTGGGATGTTTGTTCCTCAGCAAGGTTTGGTTGGTTGTTGGAACAAAAATAGGAGTCATATAAAAGATGGATAGAATTCCAATGAGAATCTAGCCAAATGTAGGATGGTTGGAAATAAGTTCACATTTTGTCAACAATTTTGAGTGGAGGTGTTTCTTCTCAGTGGTATCAGTAATGTTTATTGCAAACTGATGTACCAGGCATGTGTTGGTGTATATAAAATATTATGCAAACTTTTGGGGGGTTCACAAGTTGCCAGCAATTCAAGTTTAGGCATGTTTTGTTCCTATAATTTATATTTCTAGTCATTTCAACTGTCAATGTGCTTAAAAATTATTTTCTAAAACTTTTTTAGCCTGTCCAGATTTGTGGTATCTGGAAGAAGCCTGCTCCTTTTAAAATCTGTGCCAATGCCACTCAGGTGCAGCTGCCATAGCCTCTGATAAAGCTTTTTTTACCAGTCAAATGTTACCCCCCCCCCCCCCCCCCCCGCTGTATCCTGGTAGGCCAATCCGGCCTTGATTGTAATGTAAAATTTTCCATTTTACCTGCTGCAATATATTATCATTATTTATAAATAGCTCTTTACATTTATTTTGTCCGGTTGAAAAATCTGGAGTTTTCTGTTGAAACCTCCACCTATGCTGAAAATATGAATATTGTTGTATTCTCTGTAGAAAAGCTACGTAAACAAGAGACAGCGGCCGTAATCATCCTTTATGTGGGTGTGGGAGAGGTAGGTGCTAAAATGTTAATCTTCCATACCTTTCTATAAGTATTGGCATTTATGTATATAGAATTTGAAAAGAGGAAATGGCTTTTTTGCATAAAGAAAAGTCAATCTTTTATGATTCAGATAGAGCATGCAAATTTAAACAGCTTTCCAGTTTAGTTCTAATATCAAATTCACCTTGTTGTTCTCTTGGTATAAAGTGTTTAAAAAAAGCATACCTGGGTTGGTTCGGGAGCAGCAATGCACTACTGGGAGACAGATGCTGATTGGTGGCTGCACATATACAACTGTTGTCATTATCTTACCAAATGTTTTTTAGCTAGCTACAAGTAGTGCATTGCTGCTCCTTCAGCAAAGGATAGAAAGAGAATGAAGCACATTTGAAAACAAAAGTAAACTGTAAAGTTGTTTAATATTGTATGCTCTACATGAATTATGAAATATTGATTTTAACTTTACTGTCCCTTTAAGGGGAAACCAATTTTAAGTAAAGTGTCCATTTAAGTACCATAGTTGTTCTTTGCTTATATATAGAAAGTTATAGGTTGGAGTAACCTTAAAAGTACTGTAAATGTTGCTGTGGAAGTTTATGGGGGCCTATTTATCAAAGTGTCAACCTTAATTGTTGCGAGATTGATCCAATCTAGTTATCAAAGCCTCAAGACCGGCTCTATTTGACACATTTTTCCATTTATCAAACTTCTAACAGGTACGTTCGCGTCTATTCGGTTTTCAATCCGCCACCCTTGAGGCTGCGGATGCCATACAAATCAATGGGAGTATGAAAGCACTGAAAGCTTATGTTAGATGCTGCAAGAGAATGAAGCATACCCCATTGATTTCTATGGTAGAAAATAAGTTACGTTTATACCTAACACCCTAACATAAACCCCAAGTCTAAACACCCCTAATCTGCCGCCCCCGACATCGACGCCACCTACATAATGTTATTAACCCCTATTACGCAGTTCCCCGACCACCAGCAACATAAATAAACTTATTAACCCCTAAACCTCTGGCCACCCACATCACCACCACTAACTAAACCTATTAACCCCTAAACCATCAGCCCCCACATCGCAAAAAAACTAAATTAAGCTATTAACCCCTAAACCTAACAACCCATTAACTTTAAATTAAAATTACAACATCCCTATCTTCAAATAAATTAAAACTTGTAGAATTAAAATAAACAAATTTTAAATTTTAATAAACCTACCCTAACTATTATACTACAATTAAATTAAGCTACCAATTAAATAAACTAAATTACATATTAAAAAACCTAACCCTACTAAAATTATTTAAATATACAATTAAACATTATTAAAGTATAAAAACAAACAAACACTAAGTTACCAAAAAACAAACACTAAATTACGAAAAATAACAAACCAAATTATCACAAATATTTTTTTTACACCTAATCTAATAGTCCTATCAAAATAAAAAAGCCCCCCCAAAATAAAAAAAAAAACCCTAGCCTACAATAAACTACCAATGGCCCTTAAAATTGCCTTTTGTGGGGCATTGCCCCAAAGATATCCGCTCTTTTACCTGTAATAAAAATACAAACACCCCCCAACAGTAAAACCCACCACCCAACAAACCCCCCCAAATAAAAAAACTATCTAAAATAAGCTAAGCTACCCATTGCCCTGAAAAGGGCATTTGTATGGGCATTGCCCTTAAAAGCTCCGCGCCGGATGTCTTCAGGATGGACCCACTCAGCGCCGACTGAATGAAGATAGAAGAGGTCGTCTGGATGAAGACTTCTTGCTGCCTGAATGAAGACTTCGCTGGCTGGATGGATCCTTTAAGCGGGACTTCAAAAACTCTAAGTGGATCGTCGGGGTTAGTGTTAGAGCTAAATGCCCTTTTAAGGGCAATGCCCATACAGATGCCCTTTTTATTGCAATGGGTATCTTAGGTTATTTTAGATAGTTTTTTATTGGGGGGGGCTGGTTGGGTAGTGGATTTTACTGTTGGGGGGATGTTTTTTGTTGTTGTATTTTTTACAGGTAAAAGAGCTGATATCTTTGGAGCAATGCCCCCCAAAATGCCCTTTTAAGGGCCATTAGTAGTGTATTGTAGGCTAGGGGTTTTTTTTATTTGGGGGGGCTTTTTTATTTTGATAGGGCTATTAGATTAGGTGTAATCTCTTTCATTTTTGATAATTTCGTTTGTTATTTTTTGTAATTCAGTGTTTGTTTGTTTCTTGGTAACAATGTTTTTTTTTTTTGTACTTTAGGACTTTGTAATAATATTTAATTGTATATTTAATTAATTTTAGTAGGGTTAGGTTTTTTAATATGTAATTTAGTTTATTTAATTGGTAGTTTAATTTAATTGTAGTATAATAGTTAGGGTAGGTTAATTAATAGTTTAACATTAGTTTATATTAATTCTACAGGGAAGATTTAATTTATTTGAAGATAGGGATGTTGTAATTTTAATTTAAAGTTAAGGGGTTGTTAGGTTTAGGGGTTAATAGCATAATTTTGTTTTTTGCGATGTGGGGGGCTGACAGTTTAAGGGTTAATAGGTTTAGTTAGTGGTGGTGATGTGGGAGGCCAGAGGTTTAGGAGTTAATAACTTTATTTATGTTATAGCGGTGTTGGGGAACGGCGGCATAGGGGATAATAACTTTATTGATGTTGCGGCGGGGTCGGGGACTGGCGGACAGGGGTTAATAAATTTATTTTGGTTGTGGCGGGGTCGGGGAGTGGCGGGATAGGGGTTAATAAGTTTATTTTGGTTGCGGCGGTGTCGTTGAGCGGCGGGATAGGGGTTAAACATTTTAGTATAGTAGCAGCGTTTAGTGAAATGGTATAAATAAAGTTTGAAAACAGCCGAATAGATCCGAGATCAATGACTGGTTAATTAACAACAGTCCGATGCTCATCGCCCCGTACTTATTTATTTTTTGCATGAAAGAAAGATTATGTAAAAGCTGTTTAAATTATATAGTTCACCCCTTAATAACAGCTGATGTAACTTGTATGGCCTTCTATTGAGTCGTAATTTGGTTTGGGCGAGGTTGCAAACCGATAAATATGGTGTCGGAAACAATTTCATTTATTGACTGCTTCTGATGGCAGATTATACCTCAATATCGGCAGGAATTTTTCAAAATGTATCAGTGTTTTGTTTTTTGTTTTTTAAATGGATGCACCTGTGCTGAATACACCGTTTTTTTTTTTCTTAAAGGAATAGTAAAGTCCAAATTAAACTTTCATGATTCAGACAGGGCATGTTATTTTAAAAAACTTTCTAATTTGCTTTTATCATCACATTTGCTTTGTTCTCTTGTTATTCTTAGTTGAAAACTATACCTAGGTAGGCTCATATGCTAATTTCTAAGCCCTTGAAGGCCACCTCTGCATTTGACAGTTTTTCACAGCTAGAGGGCATTAGTTCATGTGTTTCATATAGATAACACTGTGCTCATGCACGTGAAGTTATTTAAGAGTCAGCACTAATTATCTGAAATTCACGTCTGTCAAAAGATCTGAGATAAGGAGGCAGTCAGCAGAAGCTTAGGTGCAAGGTAATTACTGAGGTAAAAAGTATATTTCTATAATAGTGTTGGTTATGCAAAACTGGGGAATGGTAAATAAAGGGATTATCTTTCTTTTTAAACTATAACAATTTTGGTGTTTACTATCCCTTTAACCCAAGACCCAGCTGCACACAAGTATGCACTTCCTGATAATTTAAGCCCTTAACGACAATAACGTAGGGTGCTATTGTGAATCGAACAATAGTCTAGGGCACGCCAACATCTGCATGTCGGATAGTGCAGGTACTCAAAGTCCCTCACATAATTGTCTTCTATAGAGGTGCAGGAAAGATTATCGCTCGAGCACTAAGCTGGTGATATGCTAAGCCGAGGATGTACTAAGCTAAGGCAGTGTGATTATGGGAGTTCTTGATGTTGTTCTGTGCTGTACTGTTAATTATAATAGTTTACTTCAGGTCTTTAAAAGCTCTACATTATCCAGTGGTATTTTGGATTGCACTTGAGCAATTACCTCACCACTTGTAATATAAGTGCTATGAGCACGCAAATAGTGCTCCCTGCTCTGTCCATGAAAAGTATAGGGCAGGCTAAGAAAGTTTCAGCTGTGTAAGGTTGCTTTGGTTAAAATATTTAACCCTCCACCATAAAGCAGATTGTGCTTTATTCTTTGCATGATGTTGTGCAAAACATAACATACCCAGTGTTCTAGATTGCACTTCACTTGTAATCTAGCAATATCCTATATACATTTTACTGCAATCCAGTAGAAGTCTATTATGTGAGGGATTTAGTTCACCAGTGTTATCCAACATGCAGATGTTAGTGGCTGTAGACTAGTGTTATCCAACATGCAGATGTTAGTGGGCCGTAAACCAGTTTTATCTAACATGCAGATGTTAGTGGGCCATAGACCAGTGTTATCCAACATGCAGATGTTAGTGGGCAATAGACCAGTGTTATTCAACATGCAGACGTTAGTGGGCCATAGAACAGTGTTATCCAACATGCAGACATTAGTGGGCCGTAGACCAGTGTTATCCAGACGTTAGTGGGCCGTAGACCAGTGTTATCCAACATGCAGATGTTAGTGGGCCGTAGACCAGTGTTATCCAACATGCAGATGTTAGTGGGCCGTAGACCACTGTTATCCAACATGCAGATGTTAGTGGGCCATAGACCAGTGTTATCCAACATGCAGATGTTAGTGGGCCGTAGACCAGTGTTATCCAACATGCAGATGTTAGTGGGCTGTAGACCAGTGTTATCCAACATGCAGATGTTAGTAGGCCCTAGACCAGTGTTAATCTAGCAATATCCTATATACATTTTACTGCAATCCAGTAGAAGTCTATTATGTGAGGGATTTAGTTCACCAGTGTTATCCAACATGCAGATGTTAGTGGGCCGTGGACCAGTGTTATCCAACATGCAGATGTTAGTGGGCCATAGACCAGTGTTATCCAACATGCTGATGTTAGTGGGCAATAGACCAGTGTTAATCAACATGCAGACGTTAGTGGGCCATAGACCAGTGTTATCCAACATGCAGACATTAGTCGGCCGTAGACCAGTGTTATCCAGACGTTAGTGGGCCGTAGGCCAGTGTTATCCAACATGCAGATGTTAGTGGGCCGTAGATCAGTGTTATCCAACATGCAGATGTTAGTGGGCCGTAGACCAGTGTTATCCAACATGCAGATGTTAGTGGGCCGTAGACCAGTGTTATCCAACATGCAGACGTTAGTGGGCTGTAGACCAGTGTTATCCAACATGCAGACGTTAGTGGGCCGTAGACCAGTGTTATCCAACATGCAGACGTTAGTGGGCCTTAGACCAGTGTTATCCAACATGCAGATGTTAGTGGGCCGTAGACCAGTTTTATCCAACATGCAGATGTTAGTGGGCCGTAGACCAGTGTTATCCAACATGCCGACGTTAGTGGGCTGTAGACCAGTGTTATCCAACATGCAGATGTTAGTAGGCCCTAGACCAGTGTTAATCTAGCAATATCCTATATACATTTTACTGCAATCCAGTAGAAGTCTATTATGTGAGGGATTTAGTTCAACAGTGTTATCCAGCATGCAGATGTTAGTGGCTGTAGACTAGTGTTATCCAACATGCAGATGTTAGTGGGCTGTAGACCAGTGTTATCTAACATGCAGATGTTAGTGGGCCGTAGACCAGTGTTATCCAACATGCAGACGTTAGTGGGTCGTAGACCAGTGTTATCCAACATGTAGATGTTAGTGGGCAATACACCAGTGTTATTCAACATGCAGACGTTAGTGGGCCATAGACCAGTGTTATCCAACATGCAGACATTAGTGGGCTGTAGACCAGTGTTATCCAGACGTTAGTGGGCTGTAGACCAGTGTTATCCAACATGCAGATGTTAGTGGGCCGTAGACCAGTGTTATCCAACATGCAGATGTTAGTGTGCCGTAGACCAGTGTTATCCAACATATAGATGTTAGTGGGCCGTAGACCAGTGTTATCCAACATGCAGACGTTAGTGGGCTGTAGACCAGTGTTATCCAACATGCAGACGTTAGTGGGCCGTAGACCAGTGTTATCCAACATGCAGATGTTAGTGGGCCTTAGACCAGTGTTATCCAACATGCAGATGATAGTGGGCAGTAGACCAGTTTTATCCAACATGCAGATGTTAGTGGGCCGTAGACCAGTGTTATCCAACATGCAGATGTTAGTGGGCTGTAGACCAGTGTTATCCAACATGCAGACGTTAGTGGGCCGTAGACCAGTGTTATCCAACATGTAGACGTTAGTGGGCCGTAGACCAGTGTTATCCAACATGCAGATGTTAGTGGGCCGTAGACCAGTGTTATCCAACATGCAGATGTTAGTGGGCCGTAGACCAGTGTTATCCAACATGCAGGTGTTAGTGGGCCATAGACCAGTGTTATCCAACATGCAGATGTTAGTTGGCTGTAGACCAGTGTTATCCAACATGCAGACGTTAGTTGGCTGTAGACCAGTGTTATCCAACATGCAGGTGTTAGTGGGCCGTAGACCAGTATTATCCAACATGCAGATGTTAGTGGGCCGTAGACCAGTGTTATCCAACATGCAGATGTTAGTGGGCCATAGATCAGTGTTTCTCAACTCCAGTCCTCAAGTAGCCCTAACAGGACAAGTTTTATGATATCTGAACTAGGTGAAATAATCAGCAGAACAGTATTCATGGTTACTAACCTGTTCTCACCCATCAGAAGATTGTTTCACCTGTGCTCAAGTTAAGATATCATGAAAATCTTATCTGTTAGGGGGACATGAGGGCTGGAGTTGAGAAATACAGTACTGAGTGCAAAAATAGAATAAAATAGTGCTAATACTTTTGGTCTCCACTTGTAATCTAAAATATCCTCTCTCACAAATAAATAAATGTACATTATAGATCAGCCCACCTTCACCCACAAACTCTGCTCATATTGAACCTGTTACATCTATTAAATAGTACCTGTGTGTAACATCAGCATATCCTTCCTTCTCTGACACATCCCCTGCACCTTTATCGCTTCTTGCTGGGGGTGCTTCAAGGCTAAGCTGTAGGCTTCCTTCTGTTTCAGCCTAACCATCATTCCAAGGTTCCGTAACAAAGTCCTGTGTGCTCTCATTAAGTCTTGCATTCTGATAATATCCAATGTATCTCTAAGCACAAGACATATACTCTTCATTGTTTTCTCATACTAAAAGCTGTATATCAGATTCTGCATGTGTCCTTTCTTATGCTCTTCAACCCCTAATGCCCCCTGGCTTCTGGTCACATTGAATTTAGAATTACCAATCACTTATCATGTTCAGTCTTTGCCTAATTCCTCTTACACCATAAATATTTCTAAAATCCAGATGTTCTTCACACAAGAGGCAACAAATATTTATTACACTCATTCATCATATCCATGACTACTACTACTCTGTCCTCGTCGGTCTCCCAACCTACCTTCCTGATTCTAATGCATATTTTTATCAGATGCATCTTCCTTACATACTCTTCTCATTTGCTGTATCTTTCTGTTAGTCCCTAAAATACAACATGAAAACTGTGACTCTCACAAACAAAGCCTTCTATAATACTGTTTCTCCTTATGTATTTAGACTACTTTGAAAATACTCTCCTTGCTACCACTTTCTCTCTCCCGTTTATTACTTCCTTACTATCCTGTCTAATGGACTTTTAAGAACTGCAGTTTAATTCTTCACCTCAATCTTATACTCTCAGGGGTTCAAGATTTCTCTATAAACACACTTGTTCTGGGGTATATACAACCTGCTACATTAAAGGGACAGTCAAGTCCAAAAAAACCTTTCATTTTCCAAATAGGGCATGTAATTTTAAAAAAACTTTACAATTTACTTTTATCAACAATTTTGCTTTGTTCTCTTGGTACTCTAGTTAAAAGCAAACCTAGGAAGGCTCATATGATAATTTCTAAGCCCTTGAAGGCCGCCTCTATTTTATTTACTTTTCACAGCAGGGGAGAGCAAGCTCATGTAGGCCATATAGATAGCATTGTGATCATGCTCGTGGCTAGTGGCAGACACTGCACTAATTGGCTAAAATGCAACTATATGCAAAATAACTAAAAGTCATGTGATTAGGGGCGGTCAGAAGATGCTTAGATACAAGTTAGTCACAGAAGTAAAAAGTATATTAATATAATAGTGTTGGTTGTGCAAAACTGGGGAATGGGTAATAAAGGGATAATCTATCTTTTTAAACAACAACAAGTCTTGTGTTGACTGTCCCTTTAACCTATATCTGGTTTCTCACTTCAGACCCCTTAGCTTCACTCTCAGCTATTCCCTCTGTAATCCCTTGCCCTATAAATCACCTCATGTAAAGACGTTATACATCAGATTGTAATGATATTTTGTGTCTTCTTGTAAAAGGTACTCTGTAATCATGCACTCAGTATTATAGCCTAAGGAATATCCTGGGACTTATAAAATAAATAAATAATATTAAACCAATAATAAAATACATAAATATATAAATAAGTAAATATAAATATATATATATTTATATATATATATATATATATATATATATATATATATATATATATATATATATATATACAGGGAGTGCAGAATTATTAGGCAAGTTGTATTTTTGAGGATTAATTTTATTATTGAACAACAACCATGTTCTCAATGAACCCAAAAAACTCATTAATATCAAAGCTGAATAGTTTTGGAAGTAGTTTTTAGTTTGTTTTTAGTTATAGCTATTTTAGGGGTATATCTGTGTGTGCAGGTGACTATTACTGTGCATAATTATTAGGCAACTTAACAAAAAACAAATATATACCCATTTCAATTATTTATTTTTACCAGTGAAACCAATATAACATCTCAACATTCACAAATATACATTTCTGACATTCAAAAACAAAACAAAAACAAATCAGTGACCAATATAGCCACCTTTCTTTGCAAGGACACTCAAAAGCCTGCCATCCATGGATTCTGTCAGTGTTCTGATCTGTTCACCATCAACATTGCGTGCAGCAGCAACCACAGCCTCCCAGACACTGTTCAGAGAGGTGTACTGTTTTCCCTCCTTGTAAATCTCACATTTGATGATGGACCACAGGTTCTCAATGGGGTTCAGATCAGGTGAACAAGGAGGCCATGTCATTAGATTTTCTTCTTTTATACCCTTTCTTGCCAGCCACGCTGTGGAGTACTTGGACGCGTGTGATGGAGCATTGTCCTGCATGAAAATCATGTTTCTCTTGAAGGATGCAGACTTCTTCCTGTACCACTGCTTGAAGAAGGTGTCTTCCAGAAACTGGCAGTAGGACTGGGAGTTGAGCTTGACTCCATCCTCAACCCGAAAAGGCCCCAAAAGCTCATCTTTGATGATACCAGCCCAAACCAGTACTCCACCTCCACCTTGCTGGCGTCTGAGTCGGACTGGAGCTCTCTGCCCTTTACCAATCCAGCCACGGGCCCATCCATCTGGCCCATCAAGACTCACTCTCATTTCATCAGTCCATATAACCTTAGAAAAATCAGTCTTGAGATATTTCTTGGCCCAGTCTTGACGTTTCAGCTTGTGTGTCTTGTTCAGTGGTGGTCGTCTTTCAGCCTTTCTTACCTTGGCCATGTCTCTGAGTATTGCACACCTTGTGCTTTTGGGCACTCCAGTGATGTTGCAGCTCTGAAATATGGCCAAACTGGTGGCAAGTGGCATCTTGGCAGCTGCACGCTTGACTTTTCTCAGTTCATGGGCAGTTATTTTGCGCCTTGGTTTTTCCACACGCTTCTTGCGACCCTGTTGACTATTTTGAATGAAACGCTTGATTGTTCGATAATCACGCTTCAGAAGCTTTGCAATTTTAAGAGTGCTGCATCCCTCTGCAAGATATCTCACTATTTTTGACTTTTCTGAGCCTGTCAAGTCCTTCTTTTGACCCATTTTGCCAAAGGAAAGGAAGTTGCCTAATAATTATGCACACCTGATATAGGGTGTTGATGTCATTAGACCACACCCCTTCTCATTACAGAGATGCACATCACCTAATATGCTTAATTGGTAGTAGGCTTTCAAGCCTATACAGCTTGGAGTAAGACAACATGCATAAAGAGGATGAAGTGGTCAAAATACTCATTTGCCTAATAATTCTGCACTCACTGTATATATATATATATATATATATATATATATATATATATATAAATAATAATAATAGTAGCAGCAAAGATTACTTAGCTTGTGACATGCTAAGTAAAACATTTCTTTTTTTGTTGGACATGCTGTAGATCAAAAATGTAATACAATTTGGTAAACGTTCATTAAAAGACCATTAAACGCAGCAGAAATGCATATTCAACAAATGTATAGTAAAAAAGATAATGCAAAAGCACTTACTCTGATTTTCAAATGAGCAGTAGATTTTTTTCTGACAAGTTTGAGTTAGTTTAATCCAACCGCATAATGTGACAGCTATTAGCCAATCACAATATATACTACTTATTCTTGCACATGCTCAGTAGGAGCTGGTGCCTCACAAAGTGTGCATATAAAATGATTGTGGATGTTATGATAATGGTTGGGAATTGGATAGATGTTTACAATAGTGTGCTCTGTCTGAATCATACAAGTTTAGTTTTGGTTTTAGTGTTCCTTTAAGAGGTCTTTCACGCATCACCATTTTATTGTATCTGATTCACTAAATAGCGGAGAGATAAGGAAGTTTTAGTGAATCAGATGCACTAGCTGAAGCCAGAGAAGCTTTTTTGGTCATTGAAGCTTTTTGGTCATTGAAGCTGTTTCTACAATTTTATATAATAAGAAAAAAACAACAACAAAAAAACCATTAATATAATGTATAAATTGTGTTTTATAGAAATATCTATTCCTCTTTATTTTATTCTGCATTTTAATATTCCGTAACCTTAAATAAATGACCAATATAGTCATTTAGAATATATAATAACATGGGAAGGAAAGAGTTACTGAGAAGCATGGCTGCATTAATTAGTTTTTATATTGAAAATCTCACTGGTACAATTTCTAGTTTTATTCCCACATTACATGGGGATTTTAATGGGTATTTGAAAGCATTGACATTTCCCAAGAAACAGATATCAGCAAGCATTTTGAAATGGTCTGTAGCCAATTTTATTGTCTTTCTTCCCAAATTTAATTTCTGTGCTTTAAGGAATTGAATATAACAGTGTCATTTGTATATAAGAATGATTTAAGGCCTAGGTTCTCCATGTACACTAGTCCTTAGGCATTTGTTTTCAATGTTAAAGGGACATGAAACCTCAATGTTTTCTTTCATAAATTAGATAGAGCATACCATTTTAAACAATTCCAATGTACTTCTATTATCTAATTTGCTTCTTTCTCGTTGTATCCTTTGTTGAAAAGCATCCCTAGGTAGGCTCAGTAGCTGGGAGCTAGCTGCTGATTGGATTGGTGGCTTACTGATTTGTTCAGCTAGCTCCCAGTAGTGCATTGTTACTCTTTCAATAAAGGATATAACGAGAATGAAGTCAAATTGATAATATAAATACTTTGGACAGTTGTTTAAATTGTATTTTCTATTTCAATCATTAAAGAAAAAGGTTGGGTTTAGTATCCCTTTAAAGTTAACCAATGTTTGCAGAGTGCAGAAGTAATTAGCCACAACTAGGGATGGGCGAATGTTTTGCAAGATTTTAAATTTAAAGTAATTTTGATACATAAAACATTCTAACATTCTTTTGGCAAATGTTTTATTTTTGAATTTTAAAGAACATTCAAAAATATTTCTTCGAGTTATCTTTTAATTTTAAAAATGAATTCAAAATAATGCAAATCCATTTAGATTTCATATGTTCATAATAGATTGAATATACACATTTGAAATTTGAATGAATATCTATTATGAACATTCAAAATTCAAAATCAAAAGCAACATTTGAAATTGAAAGTTACTTTAGAAAACCTTAAATTGTCGATTCGAATTTTAAGGAATATTCGTTCTTTTCAACAATAAAAAAAATTCTACCATTTATAATAAACTCATTCACCCATCCCTAGCCACAACAGGCCACTTGGAGTAAGGGGTGAGACACCTAGATTGAAATTAAGAGACACTCAAGTCAAATTTAAATTTTAATGATTCAGATAGAGCAGCGATTTTTAACAAGTTTCCAATTTTATTTTTTTTAACATTTATTTATATACAAAAGTATGTATGAATAATCTCAATGTACATAAATTCATCATTGACATTTTGATAAAAATGAAAAAAATTAGACAAAAATATGTGTGCAATCCACATATCAGAAAAAACATGTCATACCATTGCCAATACAGCGATATATACAAATATACAAATGATCGTATTGTACAAAATTTCATCATTGACATTGGGAAAAAGGTGTACCAGATCAGACAAAAATATGTCTGCAATTAACCTAGCAAAAGAAAAAATGTCAAATGTAACAACAGATACTGTTTTTTCATGAAAGCACTCCCACCCCCTAAATATCAAAATAAAACAAACAAACAAAAAATATTTTTTATATATATATATATATATTGTAAAAAAATATATTATTCATATTAAAAAAAAAGAGTGTCACCAGAATGTAGGGTATGAATCCAATTGAATTCTACGTGTTTCAGCCTTTGACAAGACCTGTTTCAAGACTGAGTCAGTGTGAATCAGTCTTGAAAAAGGTGTTGTTAAAGGCCGAAACGTGTAGACGCTTCAACCGTTTAATGGCTCAGGTTCATTGATCAGTAAGCATAATACTTATTTTTTCAGGATTTTTTAGCAGTATTGCACCATGTACTTTTATCTCTTATAGGGAGATCGACTTATACTACATTGAGGATAACTGATACATTGCTTTGAAGATTTCACTTATCCCATCAGAGGAATCTGGATAAAATTTATTTTTACTTTAATTTTATTTACATTCTTTTGAACATTGCAAACACAAAAGAAGAGAGAGCGCAGCCACGACTCACGGTAAAAGTTTTAATAATTCCTCTTTGCGCATTCACACATATTGCACTTACAAACATTAAAATAAAAACAGACGCCTCTTTATTCCTACTCAGTCCCGAGTTCTTGCTTTTGCGGCAATAATCTCCAGCCTTTTGCTGTTATTCTTTTCAGGCGTGTGAGTTCCGTTGTCAGACTTCACAAAAGTAGGCGTCTTACAAATCACTGTCTCCTTGTAGCGGTGCTTTTAGTGACTGTTCTCCTGTGCGTCTACGTGTTTCGTCCGTCTTCTGCTGACTTTTTCAAGACTTCTGGGCAAGGTATAATGTTTTCGCGGGGGTCCATGATTTAAAAGTAAGTTACTCCTTCCCTCAGATCTGACGTAAACCAATCAGATCTCTGGTATTCTCACGCCCACTTGCACAGTTCATCAGGCGATTAGGAGGGAGAAAAGCAACATAGTTACTAACATCCTGTATTGATACATATGTGTATCTTAAGCTGTTTAATCATATGTTTACCTCACGCCTTTACAGCGCCGCATATTACACATAATATAAGTTAAAATTATCATACGTTAGACATGAGATAATAGTGGCATTAAATAAATAAAATCTATTACCACATTTCATTTTATATTCATCACTTTGGCACTTAATCAAATTCAGCCTTATAACATGGACAAATACCTATTTATTCTTATGAAACAAATGCACTTAATTAAATTTTAAGAATTTTAAGAAATCTATTTTTTAAAAAGCCAACTCTTTATACTTATTTCCAACTACTAAAATGAACAAATTACCTATTTATTCTTATAAAAAAGATGTACTTAATCAAATTTATTAATTAAAAAAAAACATATATTTATATCCACAGACCCACATCACTGCGACTAAATAAACCTATTAAACCCTAAACTGCCGGCCCCCACATTGCAACAACCTAAATTAAACTATATTAACCCCTAAAGCTAACCCTAACAGTTACCCTAACACCCCCTAACTTTAACATAATTAAAATATACCTAAATTAAAGTTACAATTATTAACTAAATAATATCTATTTAAAACTAAATACAAACTTACCTGTGAAATACAAATGAAACCTAAGCTAGCTACAATATAACTGATAGTTATATCGTAGCTAGCTTAGGTTTTATTTCACAGGTAAGTTTGTATTTATTTTAACTAGGTACTAGTTATTAACTATGTAATAAGTACCTAGTTTAAATAAATACAAACTTACCTGTGAAATAAAAGTAAAACCTAAGCTGCCTTACACTAAAACCTAACATTACAAAAAATAAAAAACACTAAAATTACAAAAAATAAAAAAAACTACCATTACAAAAAAATAACAAACGGAATTATCCAAAACAATAAAAATTATTCCTATTCTAATACCCTGTTTAAAAAAATAAAATAAAAAAACACTCCAAAATAAATAACCCTAATCTATAATAAACTACCAAGGGCCCTTAAAATTGCCTTTTGTAGGCCCTTAAAAGGGCCTTTTGTAGGGCATTGCCCTAAAGAAATCAACTCTTTTTCTACAAAAGAAAAACAAACACCCCCTAACAGTATACAAACCCCCAACCCCAAACCCCAAAAATAAAAATAAAGTTAAACCTAATCTACCCATTGCCCTAAAAAGGGCATTTGTAGGGGCATTGCCTTTAAACATTCAGCTCTTTTGCTGCCCATTAAAAATGAAAAATGGCTATTCTAAAAATAAAAACACCCCAAAAAGAAAAAAAAACATTACACAAAATAACAAAATAATTATACAAAATAATAAAAATGATTCATATTCTAATACCCCGTTTTAAAAAAAAAAACACCCCAAAATAAAAGAACCCTAATCTAAAATAAACTACCAATAGCCCTTAAAAGGGCCTTTTGTAGGGCATTGCCCTAAAGAAATCAGCTCTTTTTGCTACAAAATAAAAACAAACTCCCCCTAACATTACAAACCCCCACCCCCAAACCCAAAAAATTAAAAAAACCTAACTCAAAAAACCTAATCTATCTATTGCTCTGAAAAGGGCATTTGTATGGACATTGCCCATAAAATGGCATTCAGTTCTTTTTCTTGCCCTTAAAAGGGCATTCAGCTCTTTTAAGACAAATATCATATAAAAAAAACACCCCAAAAAAACTTTAAAAAAAACCTAACACTAACCCCTCTTTAGGTACTCACAGTTGTTGAAGTCCGTCTTAACCAATCTTCATCCCAGCGGCTCCATCTTCATCTAGACGGCTTCATCTTCATCCAGACGGCTCCATCTTCATCCATCAAGGGACAGGCATCTTCTTCCTCCCTGCGAAGGCGGATCAGTTGATGCGTGGAGGCAGAGGTCCAGGCGATGGTTCAAGGCAGAGGTCCAGGCGGAGGTCCATCGATCCGACGTGGAGGTCCTCTTCATGCGATTATCTGCGGCACACTGAGGATTCAAATGCAAGGTACCCCTTTTATACTGGGGGTACCATTGCATTCCTATTGGCTGAAAATTTTAAATCAGCCAATAGGAATTAGAGCTGCTTAAATCCTATTGGCTGTTGAAATTAGCCAATAGGATTTAAGCAGCTCTCATTTCTATTGGCCCTTTTTTAGCGTTAAAACACGGACACAAAACTCGTAATGTAGGTGAGACTGTTTTATCATAAGATGGATACACATTTTGTGGACACTTGAGGACAGATGCACTCTAATTTCCACTTACATTGTAATTGCACATATTTAAAATGTTTAACACTGTATGACTCATTTCAAATTTTAGAAACGGCAACGTATTCTTGTGCATTTATTTTATATGTCAGATATAGCTGCTATTAGTAATAGGAAGGCTATTCTATCATAAACTCTTCAAATCTTTTATTAATTTTAATAATTTTTGCCAGTTTTATCACCTGTTGTGAAGAAAATAAATCCGCTATATCTACCACACTTCAGCTTCTTTTACCTTTTTTAGCAACTTATTAAGCCAATATTCAATCGAGAGCCAGAATCTTTGGATTTTTGGACATGACCAAAAGGCATGTATCATATTGGAATTCTGGAGATGACACCTGGGACAATATTTAGATTGGCCAGAGCTCAATTTGGCCATATTATATGGAGTAAGATAAGATCTATTAATCAATTTTGTATGTGATTCTCTCATAGAGATACATTTAGTATATTAAGCTGCAAGTATAACATTTTTACTGAACCGTTATTGATCTAAGTCCTGAATCTCATTAACCCATTTGAGAAATAAACCTCCAGCCTAGCTCTGGAGTTATATTCTGCTAATTATAAATCATAGAGATAGTGGAGTGTATTCCAGCACGGTAATATCTAATTATTGTTTCTATCTCCCCCAGTTCCCATGTATGACCTTGCGAATATTTTTGTGAGTTGATAAAGTGACAGATTTGCTGATAGGCAAAGAAATGTTTGTTGTTTAGCCCAAACTCTGAAGTGAGACTCATATATGATTTAATAATTTTGGTTTGGGGATCAAACAGTTGAATCATGTTTTGGAGACCTTTCTGGTCCCAAATTTAAAAAAATATAATAGCATGATCCAAATAAAAAATCTGGGATACCTCTTATTGGGAGATGTTTTGAGATTAAATTATTTATGTGCAGAATTCCACATATTTTATTCCATGTCGATATTATGTTTAGCATGGTATATTTAAGAATTTTCCCTTGTAGGATTGTACGGTAGTTTTATGTAGCAAAGCTTTTAAAGATAGAGGGAAGATTAGGGCCTCCTCCTCAGCACCATGATTGATATAGTTTGCTCCTGAAAGCCAATCCAAAGCATTCTTTGCTAAACAAGCTAAATGATATAATCTTGTATTAGGAAGTGAAAATTCTCCGTGATTTTTTTGAATAGATAGATTGGCTATTGATAGGTGAGCTTTTCGTTTTCCCCAAGGGAATATCGAAAATTGAGAGTTGAAGTTAGAGATATCTTTGTTATGTACAAATACAGGTATATTTTGTAGGAAGAATAAAATCTTAGGGAATAGTACCATTTTGATCAGTGTGATCTTGGCTGTGAGAGATAAAGGTAGATTGCCACAATTCTTAAAATGATGGAAAAGTTACAGTGATGTCGATACGGTATAGCATTATGTAGCTAAAAAAATATAAGTTTAATTAATCAATTTTTATATATTTCAGCATTAATCAAGTTCTCACCTTTATAAATCAATTTTGGGACTTGCACAAATGCAACCCGTATTTTTTTCTTTTTGGGTCACGTTTTTATATAAAACAATTGAAATGTCGGCTGTTAGGCAGCCATTACTCTACATCATCCGCCCCTTTAGTAATAAGCGCATGTGCTATTAAATTTTTCTGAAGATGGGAAACCACTGGCGCTCCAGTGTAGCACATGCGTCCTCCTAACATGTAGGAATCCCATACAACGTCTTTCGGCTGATTGAATGCAGCATCGGCAAGCAGCACATGTGCATTTTAAGTCAGATTTATGAAGACACTTTTCTGTGATGTTGAGAGCGGGTGAGACCGCTGAAGAAGTCAGTACTTGCAGAACAAGGAAGTAGGTCATGGGAGGAGTCAGGAGCCGAACGGTAGGGAATTTGCAATATATTTTTGGTGCCAAATCTAGCAGTGATCTCAAAAAGAACTTAGCAACTACATTAAATGTAATATTGAGAAATGCTCGGTTTGTTCATTATAGGATAAGTTTATCATCACTTTAAGTGTGATATTACATTTTTGCCATAGAGGAGGAAAATTACTTTAAAACCAATCATGAGGATTATTAGTGTGATTAATCCCCAGGTATTTGATCTTAATATCAACTTGAATAAAATTATTATTTACATAGCTGTCCTTATGCTTATTTATCCATAAGATTTCTGACTTTTTAAAATGTATCCTATACCCGGAAAAGGAACTATAATTGGTGATTATATTAAGGAGAATTGGGATATTTCTATTTGTGTTAGTCATATAGAAAAGAGTATAGGGAGAGTGTAAATTGTCTTTTATTGACTTTAATAATAATAATAATAATAATAATAATAATTTGCGATTTATATAGCGCTTTTCTCCCTGTGAGACTCAAAGCACTTTACAAATATACCAACACAAGAAAGTTAAAAAGTTAGGAGTTTCTTAAGGTCAGATAGGCGGACTGAATGCCTGATGGAAGAGGTGGGTCTTTAGCTTTTTTTTAAAAGTCTGTAAGGACGGTGCCTCTCTGACTGTGCACGGTAAAGAGTTCCAGAAAGTAGGGGCAGCGTGGCCGAATGCTCTGGAGCCTGAGTTTGTCCTTATTCTTGGCACTGAGAGGAGGGATGTGTTGGCTGACCTCAGTGAACGGGATGGGATGTAGGGTGTCAGGAGCTCTTTCAGGTACTGTGGGCCTTGGTTGTTTAAGGCTTTGAAGGTCAGCAGGCTAATTTTAAAATATGTTCGCCATTTAATTGGACTTTAACCCCTCAGCTCTCTTCTGCAGATTACAGTCAAAGGCTTCAGTGCTAAATTAAATAGTAGGGAGGAAAGGGGACATCCAGAACAGGATTCCAGTTTACTTCTATTAACAAAATGTGCACAGTCTTTATATTTACACTTTTTGAGTCACCAGCTCCTACTGAGCATGTGCAAGAATTCACAGAACATACATATGTGCTTTTGTGATTGGCTGTGGAAATATACATAACTTTGAGATTTGTCAGAAAAAAAACTTACTACTTATTTGAAGTTCAGACTAAGGGGTCAACCCACTGTTAAAGAATCATGTTTGGCACACATAATTTGGGAAAAGCTTTAGGGGTCGATTTATCAAGCAGCGGATGCTGCTTCCGACCCACTCCTCTACAGGTCTGCCTGAAGTGGAAGTTAAGAAGCAGACCTCTAAGGTGTAGGACAGCAATCAGCCCAATCAGATACGATTGGGATGATTGACACTGCTTGCTAGCGGCCGATAAAATGATAAATGCTGACAGCGTACGCTGTCAGCATTTATCGAAATGTGGCAGACATGATCCGCTGCAGCGGATCATATCCGCATACACAATGGTAAATCAGCCCCTACGTGTTATTGCATTGTATTTTTATCATTTATTTGTTGTTTATGCAAATCTACTGTATTTACTTGTCCTTTAAACCACAGTGAGTTTGTGAGAGAAGTAAGGGATAATGTAAGATTGACTTTTAGACCAAACAATTAGACAGTACAAATGGTAAAATTATTTAATCATATTTTTTAATTTATAAACACAAGCTACAAACTTTAATTCACTATATCCTGGCCTGGCTTACAAGTGGAGAGTAAATATTAGACATGTGCAATTCGTTTCGGCTGAATTTAAATTTCGGACGAATTTTGGCTGATTCAGAGTTTCGGATGAATCTGAAATTCCGAATCGGCACCATAACGAAAATTCCAAAAACAAATAAACAAATAAATCAGTTTCCGAATTTTCGGATCAATTTTTTATTCATATTCAGAATTCTTCATTGTTCTAATCTAAACCGCAGTTTCCAAACATCGCCAACACTAACTAAAACACTAATTAAAGTTATTAACCCCTAAACCTATTAACCTCTAAACTGCCACCCCCCACATCGCCAACACTAACTAAATCTATAACCCTCTAAACTGCCGTCCCCCCACAAAACTAAATAAACCTAAAAAACCCTAAGCTGTCGTCCACCCACATCGCCAACACTAAATAAAATAATTAATCTATAAACCACCATCCCCCCACATAGCAACTAGCTAAATTAAACTATTAGCCCCTATACCTAACATCCACTAACTTTAACATAATTAAAATACATTTAAAGTAAAGTTACAATTATTAACTAATGGCTAGATTACGTGTTTTGTGTTATGAGTGAAAAAGCTTCATAACGCTGCTTTTTCACTACCGCTGGTATTATGAGTCTTGCAGGTACAGCTGTACCGCACACTTTTGTGGCCGTAACGCAACATAGCTACCGCACCTTTCAAAAAGTCCTTTTTCAATGGGACTTCCATAGCGCCGGTATTACGAGTTTGCCTGTCTGGCCAAAAAGTGAGCAGTACAGCCAATGCCGTCAAGATCCATACCGTAAACTGAAAGTCAGTAGTTATGGGTTTTATGTTGCAAAGCTGTAGCATAAAACTCATAACTAAAGTGCTACAAAGTACACTAATACCCATAAACTACCTATTAGCCCCTAAACTGAAGCCCTCCTGCATTGCAAACACTAAAATAAATTATTAACCCCTAACCTGCCGCTCCAGGCATCGCCACAACTATAATAAACATATTAACCCCTAAACCGCCGAACTCCCGCATCGTAAACACTAGTTAAATATTATTAAATATTATTAACCCCTAATCTAATGTCCCTAAAATCGCTGCAACCTACATTACTGTTATTAACCCCTAATCTGCTGCCCCCAAAATTGCCGCCACTTTACTGAAGTTATTAACCCCTAAACCTAACCCTAAGTCTAACCCTAAGCCTAACGTAACCCTAACCCTAACACCCACTAATTTTAACATAATTTAAATTATTCCAAATAAAAATTACAATTAATACCTAAATTATTCCTATTTAAAACTGAATACTTACCTGTAAAATAAAACCTAAGATAGCTACAATACAACTAATAGCTACATTGTATCTATCTTAGTTTTTATTTTAATTTTACAGGTAAGTTTGTATTTATTTTAACTAGGTAGACTAGTTAGTAAAAGGTTATTACTAAGTACCTAGTTAAAATAAATACATATTTACCTGTAAAATAAAACCTAACCTGTCTTACACTAACACCTAACATTACACTACAATTAAATAAATTACATTAATTAAATACAATTAAATAAATTACAAAAAACCCCCACTAAATTACACAAAATAAAAAAGAAATTATCAAATATTTAAACTAATTACACCTATCCCTATCAAAATAAAAAAGCCCCCCCAAAATAAAAAAACCCTAGCCTAAACTAAACTGCCAATGGCCCTTAAAAGAAATAAGTTCAATGAGGGACTACACCTTCTTCTCCCACCCACAAAAAAGCTACTCCAGAATCGACTACATCCTGGTAGACCACATTGCCCTTCATTGCCCTTTCCCTAGTCAAAGACATTAAAATAAAACATACATCCTGGTCCGACCATTCACTAGTAGAGTGTAAACTAGAATGGCCATCTACCCCGATAAAGCCTTTCTCCTGGAAGTTAGATAATTCCTTACTTTCTGACCCACAGACAGTGGAAAAAATGAACAAACAGTTAGATCTCTACTTTTTTATCAATAACCTTCCTGACTCCAACATAGCTATGGTCTGGGAAGCCCATAAGGCTTTCATTAGGGGCAAATTTATCAAGATTAAGGCAACTAAGAAAAAGCAATCCTTAGAATCCTACACCAGGCTAGCACAGGAAGTTTCCGAAGCTGACTATCTTTTAAAATTATACCCAACAGACCAAACCCTACTTGCCACAACGGATAAGCGAAATAATCTTAATCAATTCTTGCAAATAGAGTCCCAAAAACAACAACTACATATAAAACAAAAATATTATGGGGAAGGGAACAAATCCGGGAAGCTCCTGGCCAGGGCATTAAAGAAACAATCACTTCAATCATACATCCACTCTCTTACTCCACAGCACGGCAAGGTAATTGAGGATACTAAGACCATAGGCGACACTTTTAAGTCCTTTTATCATAAGCTTTACAATCTATTTCCGAATAGATCCTTGGAATCTCACAAGACCCTATGCGATGAATATCTCAAAGACATCTCACTCCCCTAACTAAGCGCTATAGAGAGGGACTCACTGGACGCACCAATCTCCAGTAAAGAGATCCTGGATGCTATAACAGACCTGAAGCCGGAGAAAGCCCCCGGCCCAGATGGTTTCTCTAATAGATACTACAAAACCTTTAAAGCCCAACTGACCCCACATCTCCTTACCCTGTTTAACAATATCCCCAACGACAATACATTCCCGGACACTATGCTACAGGCTCACATTACCGTCCTCCCAAAACCAGGCAAACCCCCCACCTCCCCGGCGAACTTCAGACCCACCTCCCTGCTCAATGTCGACCTAAAATTGTATGCTAATATAATAGTGAATAGGATAAACAATTTCTTACCAAATTTGATCCACCATGATCAAGTGGGGTTCGTGCCGTCCCGGGAAGCCAGGGACAACACGTGCAAGGTAGTACACCTCATGGAATACACTAAAAAAGTTAATATCCCCTCTGCATTTCTATCAACTGATGCTGAGAAAGCTTTTGATAGGCTGGACTGGACCTTTCTTCGGTCCACCCTGCAAAAGTTCGGCTTCCCCACTATTTTTATCAACAAAATTTTTGCCCTATATACATACCCCTCAGCCCAAGTCAGAGTCAATGGGACTCTTTCTGATTATTTTGAAATTGGCAATGGAACCCGTCAAGGCTGCCCTCTTTCCCCTTTGCTGTTCGTGTTGTCCCTGGAGCCCTTGGCGGAGCGTATCCGCAACAACCCGAATGTACTCGGCATTACATTACAAGGAGAGACCTACAAATTGGCAATGTTTGCCGATGATATCCTTATGACCTTGTCTTCTCCACAACAATCCCTGTCAGCGGTCCAAGATGAATTAGAAACATTCGGTAGGGTCTCAAATTTCTCAATTAACCTGAATAAATCAGAACTCCTCCCTTTAAATATGCCGGAAGAAGAGCTTTCATTAATTAAACACCACTTCCCCTTCAAAATTCAAAACCATGCTTTAAAATACCTAGGGATTTTTCTTACACCCAAGTTAGATGACTTACGTAAATTAAATTATGGCAAACTCTTGGAAGAATTCTCCCAATTGACCTCCTACTGGCTTCCAAAGAATATTTCCTGGTTGGGCAGAATTGCCGCAACGAAAATGACCCTTTTACTAAAGGCCCTTTATGTCCTTCAGGCTCTGCCCATCCCTGGCACCAACACTTACATCCAGAAACTGCAGGCAATAATAGATACATATATATGGCATCGAAGACCCCCAAGAATAGCAAAAAGCACCATGTATACCCATAGGGAAGATGGGGGACTGGGAGTCCCTAACATCTACCTATATAAACTTGCGACTTCACTGAGCAGAATAATAGATTGGTGTAGACAAGGAGATAATTCCTACAAGAGTTGTGTCCAGCTAGAACAACAAATCTTAGGTGTCCCATGTCTGGGTGGCATTTGCTGGGCCCCCCAAAAACCCTGTACAAACACTATAGCTGCATATCCAATACTCAAGGAGACTTGGTCAGACTGGACGCTGATAAGAAATAAATTCCACCTCATCTCCTCTCACTATTCTCCACTCTCAATATTACACCCGAATAGAGAATTCTCAGTAGACGCTCCTAGAATCCCTATCATCAGTCCAAACCCAACTTCCCTGAGAAGCCACATGCCTATACATCTTTTAGTAACTAAAGGCCAGCTGTCCTCTAGAGAAATATTGCTGTGAGACCTCTCACAGTTTTTGAATCCCTTTGCTCATCACCAACCCCCCCTAAAAAAACAATCTCCCTAATGTATCGATGCCTTCTTAAGTCTTTTTATTCCACAAAACCGACCTACACGCTTAGCTGGGAGAAGGAACTTAACAAATGCTTCTCAGCTAAACAATGGTCATCCTGGTTTAAAGCCACAGCCAAGTCAGCCCATTCAGCATCGGGGTTGGAGACTAATTTAAAGGTAACCACTAGATGGTACTTAACCCCAAGCAAACTGAAATATATGTTTACAAAAGCCAGTGACAGATGCTGGAGAGGTTGCGGACAAGTAGGCACTATGTGTCATATTTGGTGGGACTGAGATGCGATAAAACCTTTCTGGGCCCAGATTCACGAAACAGCTTGCACCATAACTGGCATCCAAACAGAGCTTTCCCCAGAGGTTATTCTTTTTAATGCCACCTTCCCATCCCCTTGTAAAATCAGAAAACATCTCTACCAAATTCTAATAAATGCTGCCAAACGTCTCATTCCCTTACTCTGGAAAAAACCCCAAGTCCCAAACCTGAATCAATGGATCGAACAAGTAAAGAACACATTAATCTTGGAAAGATTCCATTATTACTGTTTTCCCTCCTTGTAAATCTCACATTTGATGATGGACCACAGGTTCTCAATGGGGTTCAGGTCAGGTGAACAAGGAGGCCATGTCATTAGATTTTCTTCTTTTATACCCTTTCTTGCCAGCCACGCTGTGGAGTACTTGGACGCGTGTGATGGAGCATTGTCCTGCATGAAAATCATGTTTTTCTTGAAGGATGCAGACTTCTTCCTGTACCACTGCTTGAAGAAGGTGTCTTCCAGAAACTGGCAGTAGGACTGGGAGTTGAGCTTGACTCCATCCTCAACCCGAAAAGTCCCCACAAGCTCATCTTTGATGATACCAGCCCAAACCAGTACTCCACCTCCACCTTGCTGGCGTCTGAGTCGGACTGGAGCTCTCTGCCCTTTACCAATCCAGCCACGGGCCCATCCATCTGGCCCATCAAGACTCACTCTCATTTCATCAGTCCATAAAACCTTAGAAAAATCAGTCTTGAGATATTTCTTGGCCCAGTCTTGACGTTTCAGCTTGTGTGTCTTGTTCAGTGGTGGTCGTCTTTCAGCCTTTCTTACCTTGGCCATGTTTCTGAGTATTGCACACCTTGTGCTTTGAGCACTCCAGTGATGTTGCAGCTCTGAAATATGGCCAAACTGGTGGCAAGTGGCATCTTGGCAGCTGCACGCTTGACTTTTCTCAGTTCATGGGCAGTTATTTTGCGCCTTGGCTTTTCCACACGCTTCTTGCGACCCTGTTGACTATTTTGAATGAAACGCTTGATTGTTCGATGATCATGCTTCAGAAGCTTTGCAATTTTAAGAGTGCTGCATCCCTCTGCAAGATATCTCACTATTTTTGACTTTTCTGAGCCTGTCAAGTCCTTCTTTTGACCCATTTTGCCAAAGGAAAGGAAGTTGCCTAATAATTATGCACACCTGATATAGGGTGTTGATGTCATTAGACCACACCCCTTCTCATTACAGAGATGCACATCACCTAATATGCTTAATTGGTAGTAGGCTTTCGAGCCTATACAGCTTGGAGTAAGATAACATGCATAAAG